>NC_141136.1:187651661-187803975 GCF_053477565.2 Lygodium microphyllum
CAAGAGCTCAACACTCTTCCAAATCTAATGAGCATACTGTGAGTAACAAAGGTCCCATGGTGGCCGACAACAGTGGCCCTACTGCACGTAATAATGGTGGTGCTACTGTGGCCAACAATGGTGGCCCTAGTGTGGTCAATAATGATGGCTTGCCATTGTCCAAAAATGGTGGTCCACATGCTCCAGTTGCTCTGCCTCCCATTATTGCTCCAGCTAGTAATACACGTCCTCCAACTCATAAGAAACGAAGATGGAGACTAGGCACAACTACATTACGTGAGATAAGGAAATTCTAGAAGAGTGCCAACTTGATTATTCCTAAGGCACCATTCTCTAGGTTGGTGTGAGAAATACTACAATATCTACAGTTAGGGCATCATCACAAGTTCTCTTCAAGAAACCACACAAGGAATGTGGGGTGATGGTTAAGCCAAGCCTTGCTTGCTCTACAAGAAGCATTTGAAAGCTACTTGATTGATCTAATGAGTGATTGTTAACTTTTAGCCATTCATACCCGATGTATTACTATTAAGCCCATAGATTTGGTTCTTGTTCGTAGGATCCAAAATAACAAGGATGCATTTAATATTAATGTCAACAATATTTTTTGAGAAGCTACCTTGTAATTTTGGATGTATGTTTTTAGCTCAGGTTTGGTTGTAAATTGTAAGGAGCTTAGTTTTGGGTTATCTTTCCAATATAGACCTTCAAGTATTTGATAGCAGTGGCCTGCAAAATGGAGCTAAATTTTGCCTAGCTCTAGTTGTACTTGGTGTGATGCACTATCTATCATGTATTTCATGGTTTCGTAATGCTAAATTCAATATGTGATATTTTATTTTAATCATGATTTGCATTTTGTGAATTTTCAAGTTTCTAAATTTTTAAGTAGTTTTGTTGAGGATAAATTCAATGCACAATCACACACACGTCAATGATGATCAGTTGTACATGGTCCGATACACTATATCTTTATTGTATTTAGTGGTTTGGCAACACTATATCCAATATGCGATATTCCATTTCATCTATGATTTATTTTTTGTGAATTTTTAAGTTTCCAATGTTTTACGTGGTTTGGTTGACAATATATTAAATAAGCAATTGTACACATATATGGAATGTAGCTCTTCTGAAGAGATTTTGTAAAAACCTAGTTGTAATGGATTTCATGTAAATCGTTAAGAATATGAATACAATTTTTTTGGCACGTCTTATTTTTGTTTAGTCACTTGTTATTTGTTTTATTAATGTATTTGAGTTATTGTTACATGTGTTTGAACAAATACATGTTGTGCACGAATTGGATAAAGCATTGCATATTAAATTTTGGGTACAAATCATGTTGCGTATAAATCCGACAAATAAACAAGCATTCAAGTTATAAAAAAAAAAAACAAAACGTATCATAAACTACATTACACATAAATCCAACAAACATCGGTTTTCATTACTTCAAGAGAAGATTACAAAGTGCATTACATTGGTGATGAGATATCATTAGGCAATAAGTACATCTACTCTCTCCTAGGCTTCTTCGAGCTAGACTTCCCATGGTCGTGATGCCCTAGAGGCCCTACTGGTGAAGTTGCGTAGGAAATGCAGAACATTACCTTCTTTGCATCATCTATCTATTACGGAGCATCTAGGTCTGCTCCCGCAACTAGGCCACCCTTGTCTCTCTCCTGGGAAGGTACTGTGTAGTCAGGTTGAGGATCAAAAATGCTTTCTTGCAACCGCTCAAACTCCTAATCAAAGATCTCATATAGTGGCACTGCATTCTCAATGCTCTTGGATGCTCACAATGGCAAAGATGTCATCGATGCTCGTGCCATCATATCGAGCCATCTCATCAACATGTGCTGGGACATCATGCATATCAAAATCTATAAAATCATGAGGTGCATCATGCACATGATACAATATAGTTCTTCTTCTCTTAGTTCCAAAATCCCTAATACATCCTGCATGAGTAGATATTCCATCCCCTCGATGGTGATAGTATGGAGAGAAGTGAGAGGTGGCTCATCACTCATTGGCATCTCATCAGGGTAGGGAGGTTGGTGTACAATGGCTAACCTCTGTGCTACCTCTACACTCGGATGAAGAGAGATATCCTCGAGCTCTCTCAAAATACTCTAGCTATGGTCGAAAGGATGTGCCGATGACTTCATCACTGTCCTCTTGCACCTCAATGCACAAAACATATATGGTAAAGGTTGCATCACGCTCAATGAGATCCTTTGTGGCGTGGTCTTGGGACAAGGTGGGCATAGCTCTAGCATAGAGATGTTGCCCCACATGCACTAGGGCTAAATTTATTACCTTTGCATGGCTCGATTCGGCATGTAGACTATACACGAAATCTATGGGAAGCCACCTGAGAGAAAAGTCTGGAATAGAGCAAAGTCCGAAATAGAGCAAGTGAGAGGGTTCACCGCTGGAGCCCCAAGAGAGACACCAAGGAAAAGGGGATTCTACTGCAAGAAAATCTATCTTGTAACATCAACAAGATTTTATTTCATTCTTTTGATGACCAAAACAAAGAAAACAACAATTCTTCACGCAGCATCATAGTAGATATCTCCCACGGATTTGATAGAATCAACCATAATCTTCAACATCTTTATAGAATCCATCAATAGAACAAAGAATATAAAAGAATACACCATTTTTGAATGGAAATCAATCACATAGTATTCATCTTCAATTTTTTCATAATTCTCTCTCTCAATCTCTCATATACAGATACACTGCTTTGATAGAATTGGCTATCTTTGACTCTCTCTCTATCTCTCTATCAATAGTACATAATCTTCTCACTATAATACTCAATAATAACTCTCAATAATCCTTCTTAGGTCGTGGATACACATCCCAAGAGGTATGTCTGATGCGAAGAGGCACCAGAGCCACTACCGTGTCTCTTCATAGCTCACAACTGCCACTGTCTCTCCAGTATTTTCTTTAGTCTTTAGCAGAGCTGCTTCTTCCATTTGTTTTAGCTCTTTTGAACTTAGATTCATCCTTTCCAAAAGTTAGAAAACTTTTTCAAAGTCACACGTACATTCTACAGAACACTTACAAAAAATCTACAGAACAGAACATAACAGAAACAAAGCAGAGACTAAACAGAGACACATACTCTACAGAAGGTTTATAGAGGGTTACAAAAGGTCATCAGAGAACAACAAATCCTCATAACTTATACTAAAACCATTCCAAACTATAAAAAACTATTCAATAAGCTTCCAAAATATTTTAACCTCCATCAATCATCAATCCATGCTTCATACAGAAGAAAATCAAAACAAAACAGAAGCTATACAAAGGTACCAGAACCAATCAGAACCTCAACAGAACCTATCAAAACATCACAGAACCTCATATTTCTACTAAAAATCATCATAAACTTTCAAAGCATAATCAATATCATCCAAAACACTCTCAAACACTTCCATTATCAACCATACATCACTCTAAATCCATAAAAAATCAATTATTCAGATCTAAAAAACAACAAAAATCAGTCAAAAATTTAGTCTTTTTCCACTCTCAACAAATCCCCACACTTAGAAAGGAAGTATCCTTGCGACCTCAGGAAAAGATGAATGTAAGTTCACTAAATAGCTCAATTTGATCTTCTTTAGTATCTTCAACAATCACTCCACCATGACCCCAACTTATCACATGTATCTCTAGAAAAAAATACTACTAAAGGAAAACTTTGTTATTCATCAACACATTTGATAAACAATAAAAAGTCATAACAAATTTGTAAAGGATATAAGAGGTTCTTCAGCTTTTCATCATAGGCTTGCCATCCACCATCACCATCAATAGTTGAAAAGAGAGCTCTTGAACAAATTATTCAACCAGCACGAACTCATCACATACAAATTAATACAATACACACACAAACACAACCATTTGAATGGCACCCCCAAAAGATATCTCATTAAGAAGCACAAAAGATACATATAGGGTTATCAATGAAGATGATCCCTCTTGAAGGCTTGATGATTATGAAAGCGATCCAGGGATAAAGACTCATCTACAAAAGATTTTGGAGGATTCTGAAAGAACTGAAGGCAGCACATCCGTTCTAGCAAAACAAGGTATCTACTAGGTAGAAAAAGGGCATGAAAATATAGGACATCCAACTGTTGGGAATCAATGTTCACATTGACATTCATACAAAGCTTCGGAATGGCTTTTTGATCGTAATGGGAATGCCTATGCATATATGCTAAGTACTAAGCAAAATGGGCTATCAATCTCACTAAAGGATCTAGAGATTGTGAATATTGTTGAGAAAAATGGATGTAATTTTGGTATGCTTGACTAGCAGTTGTCCAGTCCTTTGGAATTAATGGCCAATTAATTTGTGGTCCCGTGAGACAATCAGTTGAGCTCCATTCTCTTCTTCTTGGAATCTACTGATCAAATCCTTCGTACCCACTAACCAACTAAGGGGGTTGAGAAATAGAAGTGGCAAGAGATGGAAGAGGAATAAGTAAAAGAGGATGAAGAGATGGGTAGGCAAAATCATAAAATAAGGAATAAGCTAAAGAAGGAGTGGCTAAAATTTTAAGCAAATCAGTTAGGAAAGGTGTCAATTGATAAGCAGGAAAAGTAGAAGGTATATGGATAGATGGAGAAGGACATGGCGGAGAAGGTGAAAAGACGCGACCTTCAATGAAAGAACAATAGGTAAAGAATGAAATTTGACAAAAATCCTGAGGTTCAAAAAGGAGAGGTAAAATAGCTGTTGAGTTGGATTAATAAAGGGAAAAATAAGCATCATAGCGATGGGCCATTTGTTGATAGTACAATAAGCTAGGAACAGAGGGACCTAAAACAGATCGTCGATGGTAGGCATCAAAGAAGGATGAATCAAATGGATGGTTCGTGGAAAGATAAGCTAGGAGATCCACCCTTAGTTGGTTAGTGCTCTGCATATAAGTAGAAAATGTATTTTGGCATTGGTTTCAGGACTACAAGATCAATCATTGAATGCCATGAAGTGTTAGGGCAAGTAGCCACTTTAGAAGAATAGCACTGGAACATGTCATCTATCCTCAACTCCAAATGATTGACATATAAGGCAGCTTGTAAGACCACATCCCCGACATACCAAGCCAGATCTACATCATCTGAAATTAACAGATCATCTTGTAGGTACATATAAGACAACAACATGGTATCCGTCATTATGGAATCTTCAAAGACCATACAGACAACTTCTCTCAGCAAATCGGAAGACCAAGCCCCACTCCAACCATCCTCTGGAAGAGGGAGATCCATCATTGAGAGCTTAATATAGAAGGCCAAATTTTGCAACTAATAGTGGACAAAAAAGGAATGGTCGGGAGGAACATACTCTTGAAATTGCTCAAATGTAGACCATAATAAATCCATCCTAGACTGCAATCTTTCCACTTTATCTTTAAACAACAGACATAATGTGGCCTGTCTCTGGAGAATCGCCAAGTCCTGTTGAGATATAGAAGGAATCAGAGGAACACTAGGGCTTGGAGGAATGGACCGTGACTGCGCCAGTTGATCCTGTAATTTCTTAATTTGGAAAGCTTGGGATTCCAACATATTGTGAGCAGTTTGCAAAGCTGAGAGTTTCATATCTAAAAGAGTCTTGAACTCTTGAGCTTCTTTGGACATTTTCTCTTTCTCTTCCGAAACTCTAGTGATCTCTGACTGAGCCACTGCTAAAAACTAAATTTTCAAAGAAGATATTTCTTCTCTTTGGGTCTCAATTATTTGTGTCTGTTGCTCCATCTGCTTAAATAGATTAGCAAGAGTGTCTTTAGCAGAGGCTAACTCTGTGGTTGCCTTATGCATCTGGTCTTTGGATTGCATCAATTCTTCATAGAAAGAAGCATATAATTGTTGAACACAAGCTGTCTCACTGAGAGTTCAATAGAACTCTGGATATCATTACAAAGGAAAGGAATGGCATCCCCTGACACTAAACAGCTCAACGAAGGAACTGATATTTCCAAAGAACCCTCTTGATGTTCCCTAAATAAGTTGTTGCATGTGAGGTAGGCAGGGAGGTCACTTCCAGAGGTAGTAGGAACTGTTAGTGAAGGAAGGACTGGTGGAACTTTCTCTGCTATAGGATTCAAGTGCTTCCGCTGAATGACCAATGGAGGAGGGGAATCAAGATCCTCTATGTCAATGGGTTCTGAATCTTCTGAAGGTGGAGGGGGAGGTACTGGATTAGATGGAGGAGGGGTAGCACACCCTTTTTAAGGCCTGAATATATCAAGGGAGTATATAAATATGAGCCCTAGGTTACGCTGGTAACATTTCCTCTAGTCATTTTGACAAAATGTTGGTCCATCTTCGTAAGAAGGTAAGTACTTCAGTCAATGGAAACCCCTTTTAACACCATCCTGGAAGCTGTGAAGAGCTCCTTGGACAAATAGTGGGATGGTGTCTTGACAGGCAAGAACCTGTCTTGGAGAAATTGACAGACTAGCTTCAAGAGAGGATCAATGATCATTGAAAAAGACACTCCTGAAGTGTTAATCACCTTCTTGACATCGGGGACCTCTTTGGTCTACTTCTATAACAGCTTGAGAATCTCGTCATTTGAGAAAAACTATTTGGCTGTAACAAAGGATTCTCCTTTGCAGGGAAGAGACAAAGCCTTGCCTAACCCTCTAGGTGTCAAAACCATGGAAGTACCATGAACCAGGCCTTATTTCTGATTGTATGACACAAGAAACTTAGCACATAGGGCTGGGTTGTCTGGAATCAAAGAGAGTGGAGTAGCTACGAAAGTTGCAAGACCTGCTTTTGTGATAGGCTCAAAAGTCAGTAGGGAAGAATAATCCCTACTGATGAATGGGACATACTGAACAGGATGAGGAGCTTGAGGTGCCATTCAAATGGAATATACACACACCACAAATACAGAGAATCACAGAGAATGCGTGCAAAACAACAAAATAGCTATAAAAAAGAAATCAATAAAAAAAAAAAGCACACATAGACGTAACTAACCAATTGACCATCCCAAACAATCCACATCCTAGAAATAATTCGGCATGACCCCTATACATATGCGACCGAAAGCTTCATGCTATGCAACAAGCAGTTACCCAAGACCGCGTATCAGGTAAAAAAAAAAAGAAAACTACAAACACACTTGTAATCGTATCACACAATCAAACCACAATACCTCAAAAACCTAATTAGGACATAACCAGAACTTTGATAAATAATATCAGCTTAAAGGATTGCACATATCCATCCCACGAAGCGTATTTATTGAAAAGATAAAAAAGTGCAGTGAGAGAAATGATTTTAATGAAAGGTTCGTTTTAAGAAATTATTAACAATGGTTGAAATTTTATTAAGTTGTAAACCTTAATAAGAAAAAGGCGGTTAATTTTTAAATTGTTAGTTACAATTTATTAATGTGAAACAGTGCTTTTAACGAAACCCAAACTGCGATCCCCAGACTCAGGTCTCTAAATGCATATTCACTGATTAAAAATTTAATGTGTCTAAAGCGCTCTTCTTTTTCAACGCGTGCATTTTTTTGTGATGGCTGGTTCATTTTTATTTAAAAATTAAAGTACATCTGAAGCACATGTAGCGCGTGCAAAGTGAATGGTGGGTTGATTTTAAGTTATTAGAAAAAATGTGTGTTTAGCGCGAGGGCGTGTGGAAAAGTGGGTGAGTAAAGTTTATTTTAACAATTAACTATGGTTAAGGGATAAAAAATAAAGCACGAAAAATAGATACCTGGTAGGGGTGTGTATGCAAGAGACTGAGGGTGCACCGAGTAGTCCCAAATATAAGGAATCCAATCAAAAAAGCAAAAACCATTGACTGGAAAAAATAAAACACCTTAGTATTTGAAAAAAAATAAATCAAGGCAATGTTAATGGGATCACATTTGGTTTGAGTAATGTTCATTAGTATTTGGGTGAGATTGTTATTAGTATTTAAAAATAATAATAATTTAGGTGTGTTTTTTTTGTTTTTTTGGGTACATTTTTTATTTTAAAATGTTTGATTTATTAGGGTATCAATCAAACCTAATTGAAAATGAAACCATCAAGCTTCAATAATGGATTTATATTTTTTTAAAATTATTTTGTAATTTGGCAGGTTATTTTTGGAATTTAAAATAAATTTGTTATGAATTTAGATTTAAAGTTTATCGTTTGAGTCCAAAAATAATAGGATGATCATGTACCAAGGTGTTTTCAGCTTAGAAAATATTCCAAAAGTAGTCAAATGCATTGATGGAATTTTCTGTGATTTTTTTGAATTTAATTGTGATTTTGAGAGATTTTTAATGATTTTTTCTCAATTTTTAGTGAATTTTAAAAGGATTTTAAGTATTGTTAATTTTTTGCAATTAATTCTTTATATTATACTCAACAAGATCAGCCAAAAAATTACCCAATTTAGTAAGGAAATTTTTAAGTACTTTTTTGTTTTTAAATTGATTTTTAATGAATTTTTAATATTTTTAAGTGTGTTTAGGTATTTTTTAGGTATTCTTCTTTGGTTTGTGGTAGATTAAAAGAGATACGCAGGCTGCATGTGAATAGCTGTGTGTGCTCGGGGACGGCACGTACCACCGCACAGAGAAGACTAAACGCGTATCCTCGTGCATGAACACTCCGCTGGCACTTTTGATCATGCGAAGAAGTCGTGGCACCTGCGCGAACACACGTAGACACGGAACCACCGGGCAGCAAGTGGCCTGTGTAGGGAGGGTAGGGGAAGAGGGATGTAGGGGTAGGAAAGGGGGCTAGAAGGGGGGAAACTAGGGTTAGGTTAGAGGGGGGTTAGGTTAGTGTGACCAAGGTAGGGTAGTTGAATTAGGGGGAGGGGAGTTAACTAGGGCAGGTTAGTTAGCTAGGTCATATAGGTAACTAGTTAGGTGAGTCAACTAAGTTAATTAGGTAACTAGTTAGGTGAGTTAACTAAGTTAATTAGGTTAGTTAGGTGAGTTAACTAAGTGAATTAGGTTAGTGAGCTAGGTTAACTAAGTTAACTAGAGGAAGGGGTGGGAGAAGGAAGGAGGAGGCCGTGAAAGGAGGAGGAGGGAGGCGGAAGGGAGGGGAGGAGATGGCGAGGAGGAGGGAGGGAGGCGGAAGAGGAGACAGAGGGGGGCAGCAAGGCGTTGGGAGGGAGGCGGAAGGTGGAAAGGAGGGGAGGAGAAGGCGAGGTGGAGGGAGGGAGGCGGAAGGCGAAAGGGAGGGGAGGAGAAGGCGAGGAGGAGGGAGGGAGGCAGAAGGCGGGCAGTGAGGCGCTGGGAGGAGGAGGGGGCAGCGAAGTCGATGTGGGCGAGGAGGAGAAGGGGAGGAGAGGATGGGGCGGCGGAGAAAGAAGAGGACGAGGGAGGGAGAGGAGGGGCGATGAGGATGCAGAAGGGAAGCGATGGCGATGGTGGGAGAGGACGATGGAGGGAGAAGGGGAGGCGCGATGAAGAGGATGCGGGAGGGAAGTGATGGCGATGGTGGGAGAGGATGATGGAGGGAGAAGGGGAGGGGCGATGAAGAGGATGCGACTGAACAGGTAAGTTGGTTTAAAAAAAAGGGTGTTTTTTTGTTTAATGTATTTTTTAATTTTGTAAGTTTTATTTAAATAATATGGATGGGGCATGGGGATGTGGGGTTGCGGGTTTGTTTTTTTTGTATTTTTTGTTGTGGTTATTTTAAATAAAAATAAATTTAGTATTATGTCGTGAGTTGTTGTATGTTTGGGGGGTTGGGTGATTTTGTTTTGGTTTTTGTTTGTTTGTTTTTTTTTTTTTGTGGTTGGTTTGTTTTGTGTGTGCTGTGTGTTTGTTTGTTTGGTTTGTTTTTTTTTAAAAAAAATTGTGATTTGTTTGTTTTTTTGTTTTTTGTTTTGTTGTTTTTCTGTTTGGTGTTTTTGCTTTTTGTTTTTTGGTTTGTTTTTATTTTTTTTTTGGGTTTTTGTTTTTGGTAGTAGTGGTGAATTGTTAGGGTTTTTTTTTTTGGTTTTGTTTGTGTATTTTTGATATTTTTTTGGTTTTTCTGTTTTGAAATCCATTAAAAGGTGAGCGCACCCTCGATCTGTGCGTAGGCGTGGGGCGGGAGTAAAGAAATTTGTATCGGTGGGATCACACGGGGTGGGGACGGCGACATGCGAGGCACAAAGGCCACGAGAGCGTCCCGAGGTGCTGAAAACCAAAAACATGTGCGTTCACACTCGACATGAGAGACACGGCCACACGCCAAGAGGAAGAAAAATGAATAAAACCCAAACCATACACCGGATCGAAAGACCGTAAAAAGAAAAAATGTGTTGGGAGACTAGGGGAAGATGATAAAAAAATGCAACATAGGTTTCGGGGTGAAATCAAGGTATTACATGGAAAAAACCCTGAAAACGTACGCGAAAAGGGATTTAGAAATTAATATGGAATGATCAGTGCACCGGAATAGAGGACTATAAAAAGAAAAAAGTGTAAAAAAATATAATCATCAGCGATATCACATCAAATCTCAGTTCGGATGGGGTTAGAAGGCGTTCGCATGGAAGAAACAAGAAAATGACGCTTAAAAACACTCATGAAAATCAATAACAAAAAATCCAGATGGCGAAACATGGCAGAGAAAAAAAGAAAAATTGTGCAAGAAGGGTGGCCGGACAAGGCGATCTAGTCAGAATGGAATTTCCAAAAGAGTAGGGTAGGTTCAAATGAAAAAATGTTAAAAATATGCATGAAAATAACCCGAAGACGCGTAAAAATTAATATCGGATGAACCGTTGTCGTATTGCTGTGCATTCGAGGTGTGTAAACCACCCAAAAGTTGTGCATGGGATTTGGTAATTTGTACATATTTAGTTGTTGTGATTACATTTATTCTCAGCGTATGAGTATTGATGCTCACATGAAGGGCTTCACTTCAGAAGTTTTTGTTAATAGCACACTTATTAGTATCTATGGTAAATGTGGCGCTTGTAGCCCTTGGTGGGCAACTCTCTTGTGGATATGTATGGGAAATTTGGCTCCCTTGCGGAAGCGCATCATGTTTTCAACAATTTACCCATTCGTGATGCAGTCTCTTGCCTCAGCTTTATGTTGGAAACAAACTGGTAGACATGTATGGCAGAAGTGGCTTACTTGTTGAAGCACACCGTGTCTTTGACATGCTGCCAGTTCATGATGTAATCTCATGGAATGCATACATTTCAGGATATGCTGAACTTGGAGCTTGGGGGATTTCTTGAAATCTTTGTAGGATCACTGTCTGCAGGACTCATTGTTGGTGATATTGCAAATATATCAAATATTGAAGAAAGTTTCCTTTTATTTCTGATGTACAGGACAGTGGTGAAGGTTCGACATCATCCAGCTGCCAAGCATAGTCTTATTGCAGGATTCAGAGGGTTTAATAAAGGAAAAAGCAAAGCCACGGATGGCTATTTTAAAAGGAGGCTTTGCCACGGATGGCTATTTTTGAAAAAGGAGGCTTTTTGGGGGGAAAAAATAGAGAATTATTAAAGGGAAAATCGACAGGTTGCAGGAAGGGGAGAAAGAGTCGACACGCAGGGATTGGAGCGCGGACTGACGCGGAATCTGGGAGAAAGGAGGACGAAGGGAGATGCCTCACGGAGCACACTAGACCAGGGATTCAAAAAGCAGCAGCAGATTTATGGGATGTTTGGAAGAAAACTGTGGCTCAGAGGATGGGAAGTGAAAAAACGAAGATTAAGGAAGTTATTTCATTGTTGTGACGCAGATCATTTCAGGATTTCCTTCTGAACAATTCTCAGGGTGGAATTACGCCGTTTAATCTGCTTATTTGATGTTAAGAGGGATTGGATTGAGCAAGTGATAGGCCGTGCCTGACACTGATCTGTGTTTTGAGGAAGTCGGCTACTGTGGCAGACAGGAACTTGAATAGGATTGGGCTTTTACTCGAGAAGAAGAAGAGAAAGATGACGCAGTAGACATGGCTGCAATGACAATGAAGGACAGACCCAATGATGTTTGACGGATCTATAGACGGCAGGATCGCTGGAACCCAGACCCAGAACCAGAAAGTTGAACTCCGTGCCTGCTGTAGATGATCGAATTTCAAACAGGCCCCTTCGGATGCTGAGAGAGAGGAAGGGGAGTGTTCGGCAATCTGGAGAAGAAGGGGGAGTAATGAAGAAGACATGAATCCAATAGTACCCGAAGACAAAGAACATGATGGCCCGGACGCCGATGCGGACAGGCCAGAGCAGCGACCTGTGCAATGGGGGGAAAGGGCCTGTAGAAAGGAGTCGACACGCAGGGAAAAAGCTCAGCAATTGATGGGAGCTCGAGACATACACGCACTTCTATTGCGCTGGAGGGACAACCTTAAAGCAATAAGGCCATCGGCTCGCACCCAGCTTGTTGCATCGTCGGAGCAAAGTGATGAATGCCAGTCCAAAGAGCTGATTGTGCAACCAAGGTTCGGTTCTGCCAGTTCAGGTCCTGTTAAAAAAAAAACTGAAGACGTAAAGGCCCCAAGCGAAATTGTGGCCAAAGTTGAACCAAGTTTTTCTATCTTGGCACAGTCTGCCATCAGTGAGGAGGATTTGAGGGACCTTCAACAAAGGCTTCTTTACAAAGATGGAGGACTGCATTGGGACTTGTTGATGGAAAGGGCAGCTTCTGGAATAAGCTATCAAGCATAGCGCAGAGATCCTGAGAGAGGGCCTACTAAGTACAGAAGCCGTACGGTGTTTGAGGATGCTTCCCCAGAAATAGTAGACTTGACATTAGCACTTCAATAGTATGGTGTCAATATTAAGCAGCAGGATTATTACGCAGAAAATATTGTGGAAGGGCAAATAGACTGTAAGCAATCTGAATCTTTGAATATAGACCTGCTGAAACTATTGTTGTACCCAGCAGACTTTACTTTCAGTTCGAAAGCACCTTCTTTATTCTAAGCATTGGGATGCATATCTGAAGATCATACAGCTTGATAAGTTTAAAGGTCTGTAGACAAACTCCTCAGAGACATGAGCTAATGTTGTAAAAACTCTTCCAGCAGGGTCTTGATCGTCACAGTCAACACTTGTAGCTAAACTGTCAATGCCTAGTTTTATTGGGAAGCTATTCCATCATGCTTTTAAGGATCCAGATTTCAAATCAACTCTAATACATTCTTTGACTATATGTATATCGTTACTGGATCCAAAGAAGTATGTGCTGGTTGGAAAAGGACAACATATTCTTGATTCCTTACCATCACCCATAAGTCCCGATCTTTTCGAGGGAAAGTTGTAGAGGCTAGAACAATGATGAAAGATGAAGAGTTAATGGATTTGCTATTTTCCTTCCTGGATTCGAAGAGGTCGCTCGAGTTTCTTCTTCTTGAACCTTGTATTTGCTATTGGCAGAAATAAAACAGAGTCTTGACATTATTTTCTCATCTTGATTATTCACCTGTTTGATCTTTTATCCTCAAATTTATCAAGATCTTCTGAAGACGCGACTTTGTTTTCACAAACCCTTCAACATCTTTGGTGAACCCGACGTGAAAGCGTCGCAGAAATTTCAGGATGGGAGACAGTTCAGCCTCTATTTCAGCTTCCTCTACAACTCCAGCTGCCTCTACTTCAGCTCCATCAATGACTGCTGCATCAAGTACTTCAACGGAGAATCTCAAACAGATTTTGCAGAATATGTCCATGTATATGCAGCTCCAAAATCAGCAAACACAAATGTATATGCAGCAGCAACAACAATTGCATCAACAGCAGTTGTCTCAGCAAAGGCAACTCTATTCGGAGCAGGAGAATGCAAACAGCGCGACTAAGGCTATTGAAGCAGTTGAGAGTGAGAAGAAGCTATTTGATGGGCGTAATGTTTCAGCATATTTGAAGACATATGAGATCAAGATGGGGTTTTTTGGAGTTCCTGCTGGACTTATGAGTAAGTACTTCCTTCGTCTTGTCACACCTGCTTTGAGGACAAAAGTGACTGATCTTTTTATTCAAGATACACATTGGCAAGATTTTAAGAAAGCCTTGAAAGAAGAATACTTCCTTGAGGACTTTGGTATGGCTACTCGACGGTCATTCCGAGAGTGGGTCTACATGCCAAACAAAGGTCTTGCTGCTTCAGAGTTGATTCGAGAATTTGAAGAGAGGTATAGTCAGCTTGATGCCATTGAACAAAGAGCATTGGATGTTGAAAAAGTTGAGCTTTTCTTGCAAGCTGCAGATCCTGCTCTTCAAGAAGAATTGGGTGAGCTTCTTGAAGATCGCACGAAGCCTATGGGTCTTAAAACTGATTGGCAGGATGCTCAGGATGCAGTCTCGACTTTGACCAAGAGGAGGATATGGAAGACTCGCCTACAGAATGGTTCCATGATACCTACACCATCATCTGCTCCTATGCCTACTTCTATCCCTGTTATTTCTTCTCCTCCTCAGCCAGTTTCTTGGCCTATGCCAGTGCCTGCTATTTCTACTCCACCTATTCCTCCTGTTCCACGACCGATGCCTACACCTTCTGCTCCAAAACCATCCGCTCCATCGGTGCCTACCTCTATTGATGACATAATCAAAGGCATCACAGATTTGACACTTGAGTCAGTCAAAGCGGAGTTGGTGGGTAAGTTGAAGGAGCAGTTTGCTTCGACTGTGCCTACTACTTCTTCCAATGCTCCTACTGCACCTAGGAGTGTTCCTAGTGCTCCTAGGAGAGATCGGAGATGTATTTGGTGTGATAGTACGGAGCATCAGCATTGCAGGGATTGTGACTCTTTCCAGGATGCAAGGAGGCAAAATTTGGTATATTGGGGGCAAGATGGTAAGATTTGGTTGACTGAGACAGGAGCTCCACTTGCTACCAACTTTGGTAAGGGTGGAATGAAGAAGTTAGTGGAGGACATGGCTGCGCGTACTTCTTATGTGACAGCTAGAGGTGATGCTTCTGCATATGGAGTACAGATTGAGAAGGGATTGGAGACTCAGTCCGCACTATGGACTTATGCTATGGAGACTGCAAACAAGGGGAAAATTCAGCAAACTGTTTTGACTAGCGCAGGCTCTAGCATCAGATCAGAGACAGGTTGGGACTCGCCTGTTGACAGGTATTCTATTTATGCTTATTTGGCTAAATCTCATGGTGCAGATGTATTTGTTGAGGAGAAGCGTAAGAGGGATGAAGAAAATCCAAGTGTAGCTAAGAAGACTAGAGGGGGTGAGTTTGTTACTCCACCTACTGCAGGACCGTCTTCAAGACCAGGGCCAGATCGACAGACGGAGGATGCTCAAAAGAGGGAAAAGAGGCAAGAGTCTAGAGAGAGAAAGCAGCCAGGATTCAGATTGATGTCCGATATTGAGACATCTACAGACATGAAGAAAATCTTTAATGATAAGATACTTGGCAGTGAGGTGACTTTCACTATTTCTGAGATTTTGGGCATCTCAAAAAGAGAGTTTCAGGATCAGTTTCAGGAGGTCCTGAAGAGGAAAAGACATGCATTGTCTACCACTGATGTGCAGGGAGTTTTGATTGGAGAGTTGGATGAGGATGATGATGAGGTTATGGTTGATAATGCTTCTGTTTTGCCACAGGTAGAGAAGAGGGTTCAGCCTATGCATTATGCTGAAATTGATGAGCTTGTTTTGATACCACGTAGTCACTTTTCGCGGAGCCATTGGGCTAGGGCCACTACAGAGACGATGGTAAAGATTGGAGAGAAACAGGTGCCTTATGTTGCATTGGTTGATCATGGTTCAGAGATTAATCTCATAGTTCGTGGAGTTTATGAGAGTAACAGATGGCCTATGGATGTAGAACATGGGTGGCGTATGAGAGCCGCCAATAACACTACAGGTGATTTATATGCTGCTTGCCCTAGTGTCAGGGTTTCTATTGGTGATGTAGAGGAGGATTTTCATTTCTTTGTGCAGGATTCATGCTCTTATCCTATAATTCTTGGTCAGCCATTCATTACAGAGATGCGCATGGAAACAAAGGTCATGGATGATGGATCTGCTTATGCACGGATTCGCAGTAAAGATGGTATGAGAGCAGTTCAGTTTATGACTGTATGTGTGAACCATGTTAGAAACAGGGATACTCTCAGAGATGCACCCTTACCCACTGTGAGGGATTCGGGTTTTCATTAGGTACCGCCGTTTCGCGAGACGACGGTGGTACAGAGGAGAGGAGATTGGAGTTCTCGCCTCCTGGTAGCGGTGTTTTCTCCTCCGGTTATGTTGGGATTTCAGCAAACAGTTCAATGAGTTATCAGAAGACTTCTAGGTTGCCTAGAGCTGCCAGGCAGTATATATGCAGGAAGGAGAAAAATTTGAAAAATGCAGGAATTTTGGAGGATGATGAGCACATAGATGGGATGTATGACAGTGTGATTTGTGCAGATACGATGGTAGAGATGGGAGATATGCTGAAAACTGATATGCTGAATTGTCATGGTAATGTATTAGTGCAATCCTTGGATATGTTTAATGAAATTGTAGATTTTGTTTCACAGATTGAGTTAGAGGCTGAGGTAACTCAGCAAAGAGTGTTGGGTGCTGAAGAAATTCAGCAAACAGAGTTTCCAGCTGGTTAAGATCAGCTTTCAGAGAGACAGAGGGCTGAAAAATTTCAGCCAACAGAGTTTACTGCTGAAATATTTCAGCATTCAGAGTTTGGGGCTGTTCCTATGCAATCCATAGAGCAGAGGGCTGAGAATATTCAGCCATTGGAGTGCAGAATTGCTGATTTACAGCAAGGTTTATGTAATGCAGAAGAGCATAATGAAGCCAGGGTTGACACGAAATACAAAACTGTGGATAAGAAGGTGAAGCCGGTTGCTGTACCGCTTCCACCTGACAGTGATCAGCAAATAGAAAGGGCTGCTAAATAGCAAATTTTGAGGAATCCGGAGCATATTGGTCATAAATTTTCAGCAGAGACACTTGCTGAATTGAAAATTGGAAATGGTGATTTCTTGTTACCCATGGAGAAGCAATGCTTTCAAGAGATGCTTGAGCGTCATGGAAGGGGATTTGCTTTTGTCCCACATGAGATTGGATGTGTGAATCCTGATATTGTTGCTCCTATGGTCATTTTTACTATTCCCCATATTCCATGGAATCTCCGACCTATTCCAGTGCCTAAAGCACACTTGCCAAGGCTGATTGATTTATTGAATGAGAAAATCAGGATGGGAATCCTTGAGCCTTCATCTGCACTATACTCAAACAGGTGGTTTACAGTTCCAAAGAAGAATGGTACTCTTCGATTTATTCAGGACATGCAGCCAGTGATCAGAGTTACTATCAGGAATGTTGGTATAGGTCCAGTTGTGGATGAGTTTGCAGAGGCATTTGCTGGACGTGCCATCTATTCTTTGGGTGATTTGTATTTAGGTTATGATCAGTTTCAGCTGGCTTTGGAAAGCAGGGACATAACCACCATGAGAACTCCTATTGGGCTTATCAGGATGTGTACCTTGCCTCAAGGTGCCACTAATTCTTTTGCGTATATGATGAATGCCATGCATAAGGTCCTTCGTGATTACATACCTCAGCTTACTATGCCTTTCTTGGATGATGTGCCCATTAAGGGGTGTGCAGAAGAAGAGAAGAATGAGAGCCTAAATTAGCAGGGATGCAGATACTTTGTGGCTGATCATATTTCAGCATGTGAGAAGATTTTGGCTAGGTTAGAAGAAGTGAACTTGACACTTTCAGGGCAAAAATCTATTTTTGGAGTGAATGAGGTTGTCATTGTTGGGCATATGTGTGGATATTATGGCAGGAAACCCTCACCTGATAAGGTGAATGCTATAGGCAAGATTGCAGAGTATTGTTCTACCACTTCAGAGGTACGGAGATTCATTGGTGCTTGTGTGTTTTATATGATTTGGATACCTCATTTTGCACACATTGCAGATTGTTTGTATCAGCTGCTTCGAAAGGGGCAGAAATTTTATTGGGATGAGAGCCACACTAGAGCCATGCGGAAGTTGAAGAAGTTATTGCAGAATGCTCCTACTCTCAGGAAAGCGGATTATAATTGTGATAGGCCTATTGTATTGACAGTTGACACTAGTCCAATTGGCATAGGTTGGGCTGTGGGTCAAGATGATGCAGATGGAAATAGGTATGCTATTCGGTTTGGGGCGAAAGTCCTAAACGAGAGACAGAGAAGATATCCGCAAATCAAGAGGGAGTTATTGGGGATTGTCACAGCTCTCAAATGTGACAAGGAGTACTTTATTGGAGCTTTAGTTGTGGTAGAGACAGATTGCTTGCCATTGATTGGTATGATCACGAGTTGCTCTACTCCGGATATAGCTATGTTGAGATGGATTGCATACATCAAGTCATTAAATCCGGAATTTAAACACATAGCAGGGAAGGATAATCCAGTGGCTGATATGTTGTCTAGAGCCAGGTATGATGATGAGGAGACTCTACTTGCAGAAGAGGATGATGCATAAATTTCAGCCACTATGGTTGATCATGTTTGTCATGTTTATGATATTGTGGCTTTCATAGAAGAACTCTATGTTGGAGATTGGTTGCAGATTGGCAGGTACCTTAGTACACTAAGCAAAAGAGATGAATGGACAGATGAAGAGTTTAAGAAGATCAGAAGGAAAGCCTATGGTTATTTTCTCAAGGACGGATTTCTTTGGAAGCATCCGAAGAAAAGAGGCGGATTACCTTTGCGGGTTGTCTGCGATAGAGAGACACAGTTATAGGTGATGAAGGAGTTTCATGAGAGTCCTTGGGCTGGTCATAGAGGAGTATGGGCTACTTATGAGAAAATCAAGGAGAAATATTGGTGGAAAGGCATGTACAGAGATGTTTCTCACTTTGTTGAGACTTGCAGAGACTGCCAGATGTATTCAGTAGTGCGTCATAGAGATGAGCTTCATCCGACCTATCCGCTATGCATTCATTATAAGTGGGTAGTTGATTTGGTTACCATGCCTATGGGTCTATGGCAGATGAGATACATTGTTTTGGCTAGAGAGGATCTTTCTAATCATGTTGAGGGCAGATCTTTGAGAACGAAGACCACTAGTGCAGTGTGTAAGTTCTTATTGGAGGAAATTTTCTGCAGGTATGGTTGTGTGGGTAAGATCACTGCGGATCGTGGTGAATTGGATGCAGATGAAGCTAGGGAGTTTTTCTCTCAGCTAGGAATCAAATTGGCTCTAACCACAGCATACAATCCAGAGGGAAATGGGAAGAGTGAAAGAGGGCATCCGCCAATAGTGAAAGCATTAGCCAAAGCATGCAGAGGACGGATTGGAGAATGGCCAAGACTTCTACCATTTGCTTTATGGGCTGATCGTACGACTCATAGTGTTACCACAGGATATATGCCTGCAGAGTTGATGTATGGTCAGAAACCTGTTATGCCGATTGAGACTTGTGCTTTGACTTGGTCAGTTTTACCATGGCAGGAGGATTTGACGAGAGAGGAGCTCTTAGCTCTTCGGATTCGACAGTTGGAGAGGAGACCTGAGGATATTCAGCTAGCTATTGACAGGTTGAAAGTTGCTAGACTAAGGAACAAGGACAGGTTTGATAGCAGGCATCGCTTGCGGCCTAGAGCAATAGAAGAGGGAGATTGGGTATTGGTCTTTGATAGCAGCCTTGAAAATCAGCATACTGCACTTCGGAAGATGGTGAAAAGATGGTTTGGGCCATACATAGTCAGACATGTCTTTAATAATGCAACATATGAGCTGACTGAATTGGATGGGACAATGCTTAGAGTGCCTATTGCTGGGAAAAGAATCAAGATTTTCAAGAAAAGGGATGATGAGGACTATGCATTGGAAGAATTTTCAAGAGAAGAGCAACGACAAGAAACTCCAATGGAAGAGACAGATGATATGGCTGATAATCTTGTTGATCTACCGGAAATACATAATGAAGAGATTGATTTGTTTGTGGATCTTGATGATAATGATCATGGGTAGTTGGCCCATCCGGAGGATGCGCAGGATTAGAGGGGGTGGATGGCGACACGCAGGGATTGGAGTGCGGATTGACGCGGAATCTGGGAGAAAGGAGGACGAAGGGAGATGCCTCACGGAGCACACTAGACCAGGGATTCAAAAAGCAGCAGCAGATTTATGGGATGTTTGGAAGAAAACTGTGGCTCAGAGGATGGGAAGTGAAAAAACGAAGATTAAGGAAGTTATTTCATTGTTGTGACGCAGATCATTTCAGGATTTCCTTCTGAACAGTTCTCAAGGTGGAATTACGCCGTTTAATCTGCTTATTTGATGTTAAGAGGGATTGGATTGAGCGAGTGATAGGCCGTGCCTGACACTGATCTGTGTTTGTGAGGAAGTCGGCTACTGTGGCAGACAGGAACTTGAATAGGATTGGGCTTTTACTCGAGAAGAAGAAGAGAAAGATGACGCAGTAGACATGGCTGCAATGACAATGAAGGACAGACCCAACGATGTTTGACGGATCTATAGACGACAGGATCGCTGGAACCCAGACCCAGAACCAGAAAGTTGAACTCCGTGCCTGCTGTAGATGATCGAATTTCAAACAGGCCCCTTCGGATGCTGAGAGAGAGGAAGGGGAGTGTTTGGCAATCTGGAGAAGAAGGGGGAGTAATGAAGAAGACAGGAATCCAATAGTACCCGAAGACAAAGAACATGATGGCCCGGACGCCGATGCGGACAGACCAGAGCAGCGACCTGTGCAATGGGGGGAAAGGGCCTGTAGAAAGGAGTCGACACGCAGGGAAAAAGCTCAGCAATTGATGGGAGCTCGAGACATACACGCACTTCTATTGCGCTAGAGGGACAACCTTAGAGCAATAAGGCCATCGACTGGCACCCAGCTTGTTGCACCGTCGGAGCAAAGTGATGAATGCCAGTCCAAACAGCTGATTGTGCAACCAAGGTTCGGTTCTGCCAGTTCAGGTCCTGTTAAAAAAAAAAACTGAAGACGTAAAGGCCCCAAGCGAAATTGTGGCCAAAGTTGAACCAAGTTTTTCTATCTTGGCACAGTCTGCCATCAGTGAGGAGGATTTGAGGGACCTTCAACGAAGGCTTCTTTACAAAGATGGAGGACTGCATTGGGACTTGTTGATGGAAAGGGCAGCTTCTGGAATAAGCTATCAAGCATAGCGCAGAGATCCTGAGAGAGGGCCTACTAAGTACAGAAGCCGTACGGTGTTTGAGGATGCTTCCCCAGAAATAGTAGACTTGACATTAGCACTTCAATAGTATGGTGTCAATATTAAGCAGCAGGATTATTACGCAGAAAATACTGTGGAAGGGCAAATAGACTGTAAGCAATCTGAATCTTTGAATATAGACCTGCTGAAACTATTGTTGTACCCAGCAGACTTTACTTTCAGTTCGAAAGCACCTTCTTTATTCTAAGCATTGGGATGCATATCTGAAGATCATACAGCTTGATAAGTTTAAAGGTCTGTAGACAAACTCCTCAGAGACATGAGCTAATGCTGTAAAAACTCTTCCAGCAGGGTCTTGATCGTCACAGTCAACACTTGTAGCTAAACTGTCAATGCCTAGTTTTATTGGGAAGCTATTCCATCATGCTTTTAAGGATCCAGATTTCAAATCAACTCTAATACATTCTTTGACTATATGTATATCGTTACTGGATCCAAAGAAGTATGTGCTGGTTGGAAAAGGACAACATATTCTTGATTCCTTACCATCACCCATAAGTCCCGATCTTTTCGAGGGAAAGTTGTAGAGGCTAGAACAATGATGAAAGATGAAGAGTTAATGGATTTACTATTTTCCTTCCTGGATTCAAAGAGGTCGCTCGAGTTTCTTCTTCTTGAACCTTGTATTTGCTATTGGCAGAAATAAAACAGAGTCTTGACATTATTTTCTCATCTTGATTATTCACCTGTTCGATCTTTTATCCTGAAATTTATCAAGATCTTCTGAAGACGCGACTTTGTTTTCACAAACCCTTCGACACCGTGCATCGGAAGGATAGGGAGCAAAAACGAAAAATGGCAAGAGGAAGACGAGGACAAGGTTGTTATGTCAGATTGTTGTTCGGAAGCAATAAAGGTGCGTTCACATGGAAAACCGTCCAATTTACAGGAAATGCTTCAAAAATTAATAACTCAAGAACCTTTGGTCAAAACAGGGGTTGGTAAAAAGGAGAAATTGGAAGTTCAAAGGGACGACCATGGCTGTAAGGTTGGATTTGGATGTCGGTGAACGTAGGATGCATTCACATACAAAACGTCAAAACAAGGGATAAAGGGAAATAGGGAAGAAATGGCCCAAAGGGTGGGGTAAAGTTAGATGGGTGGGTGGGAAAGGGACCCCATGAGGGCAGAAAGAGGTCATGGCATACATGCCTGATCAACTTGAGGAATATGTAGGGGGTATGCACATCAGACGTGTAGGGACGTGTCCCCACACTTAAAATCTTAACGGACATAGTAGATTGATCGACACAGCCACAGACTTGTAAAACGATTGGATGGTAGCGTCTCCATACTTAAGACATCACATACACTTGCAAACAGAAAACTAGGGTTAGGAACACTTGGCTCGTTTTGTGTATGGTCAAAGGAACTGTCACTGCTAACAGAAGGATTGGAGTCGGCTGCAGGAGGTACCATGTCTTGCTCTAGCATTCAGCCAGCATGGCAAGGACTAGGTAGCATCACCCAGGGAGGTAGCTGGTTGATAAAGCTATTGGGGGAGGTGTCGTTGACGAAGGAGAGTCATGCAACTCACGGGCACTCAAATGGAATGAGAGAACAGTTGCTCACCCCATAACTTACATCACTCGAGTTAATATTGATGGAAACCGAGATCTCACATCCAGTTTAGGAATTGACAAGGGGGTGGTGCAGAGGTAGTATGCCAGGGTGCACAATTGATGGTGCATTAGTGCTTCCAATCCGTTTGGCATAGGTGCAAGGAGGAAGGCCAAGGAGCCTTGCAGTACCGTGTATAGAACAGAGTGACATGTTGTGTGTTGATGGTAGAGACCTATCCCGTGGGTGCAGAGGAAAACAGAAACATACCTGACTCCAATGGTGGTAACATCCCTCAATCCTCACCTTTTAATACTTGATTGAAGAAACATCCATCACACTCAACCCACCCTCTATCTCACGCTCTGTTGAAAGATACAGAGAGTAGCCCTTTCTGAAACCCATTGATGTAATCCTTACTGTCACTTGTGTAGAGCTTGTATGCCTTATGTGCTTTTGATGGTGCAACTGTGCATCTCGTCCTGTGCCTGCATACAGTGCAAGAAGAAAGGCTAGGGAGCCTTATGGTGCATTGCACATGAATAGATCGTGCGTTGTGCATTGAGAGGCCCAACCCGTGCATGAAACACTCCGTTCACACATCTCACCTCTCATTTGATTTGAAGGGAAAGACTGGTCACTCACCCCAGTCTCTGTCTCACGCTCACTAATAGATACAGAGGGCAGCCCATACTCATGTCCCCATCTTGTTAGGATGAAAGCTCACATCACTCAAGGGGTTGGTGATGAAGATCATGTTGGCTGTTGTCATCAGGATCTTGAAGACGAGGCGTACCCAGAGAGGTTGCCAAAAATTCTGATACTTTAATGATTTGTAAGAAAGGTTGTTTGTTAAGAAGGATAGACGGACTGATATTGCAGAGATAGCGCACCAAGGGAGGTGGCTTCAAATTACTTGCTGAAAAGGTGCGCTGCTGATGAATCATCTATCCTGAACTGCGGGGTGTTACCACCTTTTCCACAGTCAGCTTCCCGCCCAAGGGTGTTTCCACCTTTTCTTGGAACGAGGCCTGTTATGACATGGAATTTCTTCCTTTTCTCCCATAACAATTTTGTTTGTTTTGTTTTGTTTTTGCTTTTTTTCTTTTTCTCTCTTTTTTTGGTTTTTTTTCCTTTGTTTTTTTCTCGTTAATAAAGAGAATGGCAGAAATACTATGGGTCAGGACCAACCTTGCCACCGTTGTTGGGTCGAACGAGAAGAGAACAAGGTCCGGTTGAGAGGTATCTGTGAGGGGCTAGAAGAACAAGATCGCCGCATGAGGAGAATCATAAGGGCTATCAGAAGCACGAAGAGAAGTACGGTGCAACGTCCAAAAGGGAGAGGGTAGGTCAATTGTGATTGTCAATATCCCCACGGAGGGAAATACTTCTTCAGACTATAGTCATTGATCAGAAAAGGATCATCAGAGGCATTAATGGTTTGCACCTAAACAGAGCCATTAGGATTGACAGCAAGTACCTTGTATGGGCCCATCCACCATTGTTGAAGCTTGCCAGGAAACTAGCCAAATCTTGAATCATAGGCTAGGACAAGATCACCTTCTTTGAACTCCTTGTGCTTGATGAAACTGTCATGATAGGCCTTGCGTCATACTTGAATGGTTTCCATATATTGTAGGGCCATCCGTCGTATCTCATCCAAGTATTCCAAGTGCAGGAGGCGGCATTGCAGTGACTAATCATCTCCCAAGCATTCTTTAACTTTGCAAAGAGGGCAATTCCAGTTCAATAGGGAAGATAGCTTTTGTACCATACACTAGCTGGAAAGGGGTCTATCTTGTAGCTGCCTTATGGGAGGTTCTGTATGCTGAGAGGGCCTCTGTAAGTTGATCGTCCCAGTCACGATGATGTGCAGCAATCGTTCTTGTCAGGATCGAGTAGAGGATGCGATTGGTGACTTCAAATTGGCAGTTGGCTCTGAGGTAGTAAGGAGTGGACTTGCGATGGCGGATCTTATATAGCTCTTTCAGCTCCTCCATGATTTTGTTAAGGAAATGAGTACCTCTGTCACTTATCAACTCGAGGGGACTACCAAAATGGGTGAAAATATTCTCATACATGAACAGGGATACGCTGCTACCATCGTCCCGCTTCGGGGCTTTAGCTTCACACCACTTTGTGACATAATCCGTACATACTAAGATGTATCTGTTCTACTTCCATCTAGTGGGTGGATCAATGGGACCCACAAAATCAATCCCCCACTTCTCAAACGGCTTTAGGGGAAGAATAGGTTGCAGTGGCATGGCACTTGTTTTGGTGGGTTTCCCCATACGTTGACATGCATCACATCTCTTACCATAGTCATATGCATCCTTGTGGAGGGTCGGCCACCAGTATCCTGCTAACAGAGCCTTCCTGGCTGTCGCTTCTCTTGTGAAGTGTCCACCACATGGTTCGTCATGGCATGCTTTCAGTCCTATGCCTATTTCATCCCCTGCAACACATCTTCGCAACACTTCATCTTTGCCTCTCTTGTACAGTGCACTAGCTAGCAAAGTGTAGGGGGTTGATTCTAACAGAAGCTTCTTCTTCTCATGGCTTGAGATGCGAGGAGGATACTGTTGAATTTCCAGGAGGTTGGCTATGTTTGCATACCAGGGACTAACTGTTTCAACTAGAAACAAGGAAGCATCAGGAAGGTCTGGATCATCATGTTCCTCTTCGGCAGTTTGAGGGATCCGTGATAGATGATCGGCTAGTACATGGGAATGGCCAGTCTTAGTGACCACTTCAAAGTCGAACTCTTGGAATAGGAGCAACCATCTCATCAGTCATCCTTTAACATCTGCTTTGTTCATTAGGAAGGACACGGCTTCATGATCCATGTAGAACTTGAAATGTGTTGATAGTAGATAGTGTCTAAACTTCTCTAGTGCAAACACCATTGCCAAGCACTCAAGATCTGTCAATGTGTAGTTCCATTCCATATCGGTGACCTTTCGGCTTGCGTAATATATTGGTTGATCTAATTTAGAGGGGCCCTTTTGACATAGGAAAACACCTAGCCCTTCTACTGATGCATCTGTGTGTACATGAAACTCCTTTGTCCAATCAAGAGGCTGTAAGATAGGTGCTTGGATAAGGCACTGTTTTAGGGTATTAAAGGCTCCTTGGCAGTCATCAGTCCTCTTTCCTTTAGAGCTTGTGCAGAGGGGCTACCTTGGTTGCCAAATGTGCAATAAGTCTTCTGTAGTAGCCCACATGGCCAATAAATCCTCTCAATTGCTTGAGGTTTGTTGGTGCTGCCAAGGCGGCAATCTCCTCAATCTTCGTCGGGTCTGTTGCAATCCCTTGTGCAAAGACAATATGGCCCAAAATAACTCCTGATGAGACACCAAAAACACATTTTTCAGGGTTGAGAGAAATCCCATACTCTCGGCATCTGTCAAAACATTGCTCTAGGTGTCCCCAATGCTCACGGATTAAGCTATAGACATAGAAGTCATCAAGATACACTGCAATGAAATCATGCAAATGATTCTGAAAGGCAACCATAATTACTCGTTGGAAGGTGGCAGGAGTATTACAGAGCTTGGCATCACTCTATAGGCATAGGTCTCCCATTCTGTGGTAAATGTTGTTTTGGATTGGTCCTCTTCTGCAATTTGGAGACTTGGTTATATCCGCTGAATCCATCCAAGAGGGAATACAACTCATGGCTTACCACACTATGTCCAACAGTTGGTCTGTAAAAGGGATAGGGAAATGATCCTTCTTCGTCTTCAAATTGGGCTTTTGAAAGTCTACACATATTCGAAGTTTCCATTTCTTCTTGGGTACTACCACAATGGGTGAAACCAATTTACTGTTAGCCACATGATAAATGAACTCGGCTTCAAGAAGTTTCAATAATTCTACCTTCACAAGAGCATAATAATTAGGATTCATACGCCTTTGTCTTTGCCTTACGGGTTTGGCATCAGGCTCTAGGTCAATGTGATGATGGCATACTGTGGGATCAATTCCCTTTAGATCTTTATATGACCAAGCAAACACGTCAAAGTTCTCCTTTAATAAGTCTCATAGGACCACTAGTTCTTCCTCTAGAAGATTGAGGCCCACTTTCAGGTGACGTTCAGTACCGTCAGTATCCAAGAATGTCACTTGCCTTTCACCTTCCACTTCACAGATAAATGTCCCACAGATTGCTTTTGGATAGAGGTCTGATTTTTTCAAGGGAGTAGTGTCATCGTTTGATGTTCCACTAGAACCAGTATCCTCCTTTTGAACAGATGACTCATTTGTCTGTTGAGATTGCTGGAAGGGTATCAGAGCTTTGTTTGCTTTTGTGTGAGTGGTGATTTCTTTTGGGATTTGGGATTCATCTTCAGAGGATGCTTTCAGGAATGTCACATAGCACAGACCTTCTAGAGACCGAGGCTTTAAGGGCTTTGGCTTCTGTTGGTGGCAAGGGACATCATCATCATCTTTTCTCTGGACTGAACGGTCAGGGCGACATGAGCCAGTAGTGAACTTAATTTTTGTGCCTTTGATCCATTGTTTATGTAGATTCTGCATAGTGTGTGGTCCATTGGCCAACCCAAATGGAACCATGGTCATTCCCTCCAACACACCGGGATCTTCGGTCTCTGAGGTCTCTGTAGGGACATCAACAAGATCATCCACTATTAGAGGATCTTCTTCAACTGTAGTTTCATAACCTAGTTCATTTTCTTCCTCATCATGTCCATCCTCTTTCTCTGGAGGCTCTGTCTCTGCTTCTGTAGAGGCTCTGTAGGAGAAGAACAGATCTTCTGTCTATGTGTCTGTTTCTACTTCTACCTCTGTCTCTGGCTCTATCTTTATTACTGTCTCTGTGACTGCCATGTAACAGGGAGAACAGTACATCCATGCTTCTATTTCACTATCAGAGGTGATTTCAGAAGTCAATTCTAGTTGAGGCAGGAGGTATTCTCCCATGGACAAGGACTTTGCTTCCCTTGGTAGTTGACTTACAGTGCCCACTATTAGGGACAATGCCTCTGTTTTCTTAGGAAAGATCTATTTAACAGCCTCTTTGTCTCCTGATGTACCATCTGTTATCTCGTTGGGAGGAGTTAGTTATGACTTCGATGGATGTGGATCCATTGCCTTTTCGCGATCCATAAAATTTCAAAACCACTTTGTTTGGTCCTTTGCCTAGGGTTAGGGTTCCTTAGAACCAGTCTGTCCTGGCTCTCGCTTCAAAAAGCCAAGGTCTTCCCAACAACAGAGGGTATGAGGTCCCATAAGAATTTGGTTTAACCACTAGATAGGTCAGCCAATAGCCTCTTCCTGCAAGGGTTATTTTTACGTATGGGAGGATGCCCAACGGTTTAATTCAGCTTTGGTCTGCCAATCTGATAAGCCACTGTGTAGGTTGAATTCCTTGCAACCCTAAGTTCTTCATTGTCACATCCGCCATTATGTTTATTGATGAGCTTCCATCAATCAATGCATCTAAAATAAAGCATCCTTCAATCCATACACTAATCTCTGGGGTTCTAGGATCTAGGAAGGCATTAGCCACATCTACTTCCTTCGTAGGTTCTGAGGCTCTATTGGACTTTGTTGTTGTTGGGGAAGCAATCCTTAGACCACGTCTTCTTGTCAAGATACTTTTGAGTTTCTTTTGGCAGCTAGGAGACATCATCAATAACTGTTGGAATGTTAAGTTAGGTTTAAAAGTGTCTAGGTCTTTTGCCAAGTCATAATCTTTGATAAGATCCATAGGCTTCTCCAGCGTGTTGGGGAATGGGGCTACACCCATTTTCATTTTTCATTTTTCTTCTAGCAATGGCAGCATTAGCACTTCCTCTGTTTCTGGAGGTGCTTTGGTATCATCTATCTCCTAGACCTCTGGTCCTGTTTCTGGGACTGTCTCTATGACTCTTTGGCACTGCAGTGCTCTTTACTGCACTGTTCTGTCCTGTACTGCTCTGTCCCTCTATTGGCAGGTTGAACTTCACAGTCTTGACAGGAGAGTTGTTCTCTTCTTAGACAACTGATCCCTTATTCTTGGCACGTGTGACAACGACAACTTCCAACTCTACCAAATTGGAGGCATGCTCTTGTACCTTTTGTTAGCTATCAGTGCCATTGGCCTTTATAGGGGTTGGACTTGGACAGTCCTTTGCAGTGTGGCCTTCTCTGTTGCATCAGCTACATAAGGGCTTGTAATCCACAAATTGTCTAGGGTTTGGAAAATTCAGGGATATATGACCCTTTTCTTCACACCTGTAACATTCCACCTCTGATCTTTGACCACCGCAAGACTGTCTCCTCTGTAACTTTGAGAGGGAAACCTCCTTGGATCGAAATTAGGATCAAACTCCCTAAGCTTTGATCCAATATCCCGTGTTGTCATTTTGGACTCTAGCAAGTTGAATCTTGCATTTTCATCCTTCTGTCTTCGTTCCTGCATCTCTTTCAGAGAGCAAATATCCTCTGTATAGTTCTTCCGCAAACAGTAGGAACAGAAGGCTCAAGGAATGGTTGGTTTTCGGGTACTTTCAATGGCTAAATGTCCCACTTGATGACACATTTTGCACTAGGTATTAGAGCGCATCAGATCTCTCCCAGCTCCCGTAGGGGTGGATATATTGGCGGTATTCACCTTCAGCATCTGTAGCTGCTCTGTAATCACATCCATAAGCTCTTTCTTGATACTTACAACTGAGTTGGATAA
Source organism: Lygodium microphyllum (assembly GCF_053477565.2). NCBI lineage: Eukaryota > Viridiplantae > Streptophyta > Polypodiopsida > Schizaeales > Lygodiaceae > Lygodium > Lygodium microphyllum. The sequence goes on from NC_141136.1 coordinate 187,681,124, forward strand.
GTAGTTTTTTCAGATTTTCACCTCCTGAAGTACTTGTAGTAGGGTTTTGGGAAGCTTCTGTAATTACTGCATACACTAGTTGGGTTGATCCAGATGGTCCTCTATTCTAGTTGTGATTCAGAGCTCTTGTTGTGACTTGGGATTGTTGATTCCAGTTGGTAGGGTTCCACTGTTGTTGAGTTGCCATTGGAGGAACTGTTTGAGGCAACTGCTGTTGTGGTTGAATCATTATTTGAGGCACTGTCGTCTGTGGCGATCACAGTGGATTATGTGCATTATATTGTGGCACTGTTTGCATCTAGGAATAGGGGTAGGAAACTGTCTCTAGGACTGCATTTGGTGGGTATACCACTCTTGGCATGGGAGGAGGTAAGACTCCTCTTCACGGAGTCATTGACAACCTTGCTTCAACTTCGTCATACAATATTGCACCTTCCACTGTAGCTTGCAGATTGACCAGTCTTCTCAATTCCATGAACTTGCAAACTTCTGGTTGTAAGCCTCTAAGAAACACTGCTTTCTAGATACCTTCATCCAAATGATGGTTAGTCCATCTCATTAGGATGGATTCCATTCGCGAGACATAAGCTTCTACTCTTGCTCGAGAGGACTGACTAAGGTTCATGAACTCCTCTCGCATCCGCTGTTCAAAAACCTTCACGCCTGAATTTAGTGAGGAAGGCCAACTTCAAGTCGTTCCAAGTGCCAAAAGTTCCTGTTGCTTGTCTCTTATACCACTGAAATGCCGCGCCTTTGAAAGTGGCGGGGAATATTGCTAACCAATGCTCAGGGGTTCTGGCATTGTTAGCCACACATGCTACCATAAATTTTGCTACATGAAGATGAGGGTCTTCATTGTACTCTCCCTTAAAAATTGGCAATGGGACTACATTTTCTGGTTTGTCATCAATATTTTCAAGATGAATTTGACTAGGAAGGGGAGCTTGAGTTGCCATGGGGAATTTTGTAAAGAGTGCTTTTAGGGCATCAAAGGAGGCTTCTGTTGCGAGCTCATTCTCAGCTTTGATTTTTGCATTCTCTCTTCTCACGTACCTTTGGACTCATTCTAACACTTGTCTCTTGATTGTGTCATTCATCAGGGGCTTGGCTCCAACCAGTTGTTCAGTACTCAACAGAATAGAATTAGAGAGGGGCTTTAGTCTTTGGGGGATTCTCTGGCCAACATCTCCTCTACTTCCTTCTTTTCAACATCTCTAAATTCGGCTTTCAAACCACTATAGAGGGGGAGATATTCCGTTCTGAAAGTATCAAAACTCATTCTTCTTAGGCTCGTTGTTGTGCCATCATTATAATAATACCAGCTTCTGAGGGTTTCAATAGTGTATGTTGTGAAAAACACTCTATCCACCAACTTCCAATGGGTTGCTAATTGGACAAACAAAAGATTGTCAGAATGCCAAGCATCCCACATATCTTGCTGTTGAGCATCCACGAACAAATCTCGACTCTTTTCCTTCTTGTTTTCATGAACCTCCACAGACCACGACTCCTGAAGCTTCTTCACGATCTCCCACTTGATGATGTCTGGAAACTTCTCAGTAAAGACCAAATCTTCCATGGATAGTCATTCTCTCTGCTTCTACTCTTCAGTTTGTTCCCAAACAATTTTCCACAAAGATGCAAGTTTATGCTGCCTCAACAGGAAGAGGAAATAGTCCAACACATAGAGCATGTGTCATGATGGTAATATGTTTCCGCCATTATGGGATAAACTTCTTGTGAAAAGTGCCTTTGGAAATAAGAATATCCAACTCTTCAGTGGAATAAGGAACTTTGCAAACATCCATTGAATTCTTCTCTTCTTGGCAATGCCATTTCCTTCATTTTCAGCCTCTTCTAATGCTTGTTAATGGCAAGTTTCCCCGATTGCACACCAAAAACATGGAGTCCCAAGAGAGACACCAAAGAAAAGGGGATTCTACTGCAAGAAAATCTATCTTGTAACATCAACAAGCTTTTATTTCATTCTTTTGATGACCAAAACAAAGAAAACAATAAATTTTCATGCAGTATCATAGTAGATATCTCCCACGGATTTGATAGGATCAACCATAATCTTCAACATCTTCATAGAATCCATCAATAGAAAAAGAACATAAAAGAATACACCATTTATGAATGGAAATAAATCACATAGTATTCATCTTCAATGCCTTTAAAATTCTCTCTCTCAATCTCTCATATACAGATACACTGTTTTGATAGAATTGGCTATCTTTGACTCTCTCTCTATCTCTATCAATAGGACATCATCTCCTCACTACAATACTCAATAACGACTCTTAATAATCCTTCTTAGGTGGCGGATACACCTCCCAAGAGGTATGTCTGATGCGAAGAGGTACCAGAGCCACTACAGTATCTCTTCATAGCTCACTACTGTCACTGTCTCTCAAGTTTTCTCTTCACTCTTCAACAACTGCTTCTTCCATTTGTTTTAGCTCTTTTGAACTTAGATTTATCCTTTCCAAAAGTTAGAAAACTTTTTCAAAGTCACACATACATTCTACAAAACACTTAAAGAAAATCTACAGAACAGAACAGAACAGGAATAGAGCAGAGACAGAACAGAGACATATGCTTTCCAGAAGGTTTATAGAGGGTTACAAAAGGTCATCAAAGAACAACGAATCCTCATAACTCATACTAAAACCATTTTAGACTATAAAAAACTATTCAATAATCTTCCAAAAGGTTTCAATCTCCATCAATCATCAATCGATGCTTCATACAGAAGAAAATCAAAACAAAACAGAAGCTATACAGAGGTATCAGAATCAATCAGAACCTCAATAGAACCTATCAGAACATCATAGAGTCTCATATTTCTACTAAAAATCATCATGAACTTCCAAAACATAATCAATATAATCCAAAACACTCTCAAACACTTTCATTTTCAACCATACATCACTGTAAATCCATAAAAAATCAATCATTCAGACCTCAAAAACAACAAAAATCAGTCAAAAAATCAGTCTTTTTCCACTCTCAACATATCCCTACACTTAGAAAGGAAGCCTCCTTGCGACCTAAGGAAAAGAAGAATGTAAGTTCACTAAAGAGCTCTATTTGATCTTCTTTAGTATCTTCAACAATCACTTCACCATGACCCCAACTTATCACCTATATCTCTAGACAAAAATACTACTAAAGAAAAACTTTGTTACTCATTAACACATCTGATAAACAATAAAAAGTCATAACAAATTTGTAAAGGATATAAGAGGTTCTTCAGCTTTCCATCGTAGGCTGGCCATCCACCATCACCATCAATAGTTGAAAAGAGAGCTCTCGAACAAATTATTCAACCAGTAAGAACTCATCACATACAAATTAATACAACACATACATAAACACAACCATTTGAATGGCACCTCCAAAAGATGTCTCATTAAGAAGCACAAAAGATAGATATAGGGGTATCAATGAAGATGATCCCTCTTGAAGGCTTGATGATTATGAAAGCGATCCAAGGATAAAGACTTATCTACAAAAGATTTTGGAGGATTCTGAAAGAACTGAAGGCAGCACATCCATTCTAGCAAAATAAGATATCTGCTAGGTAGACAAAGGACATGAAAATATAGGACATCCAACTATTGGGAATCAATATTCACATTGACATTCATATAAATCTTTGGAATGGCCTTTTGATTATTATGGGAATGCCTATGCATATATGCTAAGTACGAAGCAAAATGGGTTGTCAATCTCACTCAAGGATCTAGAGATTGTGAATATTGTTGAGAAAAATGGATCCTCCCCTAGAATTCATGGCCAGCTAATTTGTGGTCCCGTGAGAGAATCAGTTGAGCTCCATCCTCTTCTTCTCGGAATCTACTGATCAAATCCTTCGTATCTAGTAACCAACTGAGGGGGTTGAGAAATAGAAGTGGCAAGAGATGAAAGAGGAATAAGTAAAAGAGGATGAAGAGATGGGTAGGAAAAATCATAAAATGAGGAATAAGCTAAATAAGTAGCTGAAAATTTAAGCGAATCAGTTAAGAAAGGTGTCAATTGATAAGCAAGAAAAGTAGAAGGTATATGGATAGATGGAGAAGGACATGGCGGAGAAGGGGAAAAGACTCGATCTTCAATGAAAGAACAATAGGTAAAGATTGGAATTTGAGAAAAACCCTGAGGTTGAAAAAGGAGAGGTAAGATAGTTGCTGAGTTGAATTGATAAAGGGAAAAATAAACATCATAGTGATGGGCCATTTGTTGATAGTACAATAAGCTAGGAACATAGGGACCTAAAACAGATCGTCGATGGTAGGCATCAAAGAAGGATGAATCAAATGGATGGACCTTGGAAAGATAAGCTAGGAGATCCACCCTCAGTTGGTTAGTGCTCTGTACATAAGTAGAAGCTGTATTCTGGTGTTGGTTCAGGACTACAGAATCAATCATTGAATGCCATGAAGTGTCAGGGCAAGTAGCCACTTTAGAAGAATAGCACTGGAACATGTCATCTATCCTCAACTCCAAATGATTGACATATAAGGCAGCTTGTAAGACCACATCCCCCACATACCAAGCAAGATCTACATCATCTGAAATTAATAGATCGCCTCGTAGGTACATATAAGACAGCAACATGGTATCTCTCGTTACGAAATATTCAAAAACCATACGGATAACTTTTGTCAGCAAATTGGAAGACCAAGCCCCACTCCAACCATCCTCTGGAAGAGGGAGATCCATCGTTGAGAGCTTAATATAGAAGGCCAACTTCTGCAACTAATAGTGGACAAAAAAGGAATGGTCGGGAGGAACATACTCTTGAAATTGCTCAAATTTAGACCATAATAAATCCATCATGGATTGCAATCTTTCCACTTTATCTTGAAACAACAGACATAATGTGGCCTATCTCTAGAGAACTGCCAAGTCCTGTTGGGATATAGAAGTAATCATAGGAACACTAGGGCTTGGAGGAATGGACCGTGACTGCGCTAGTTGGTCCTGCAATTGCTTAATCTGGGAAGCTTGGGATTCCAATGTATTGTGAGCAGTCTGCAAAGCTGAGAGTTTCGTATCTAAAAGAGTCTTAAACTCTTGAGCTTCTTTGGATATTTTCTCTTTCTCTTCCGAAACTCTAGTGATCTATGACTGAGCCACTACTAACTAAATTTTCAAAGAAGATATTTCTTCTCTGTAGGTCTCAATCATTTGTGTTTGCTGCTCCATCTGCTTAAACAGATTAGCAAGAGTGTCTTTAGCAGAGGCTAACTCTGTGGTTGCCTTATGCATCTGGTCTTTGGATTGCATCAATTCTTCATAGAAAGAAGCATATAATTGTTGAACACAAGTTGTCACTGAGAGTTCAATAGAACTCTGGATGTTGTTACAAAGGAAAGGAATGGCATCTCCTGACACTAAATTGTTCAGCGAAGGAACTGATATTTCCAAAGAACCCTCTTGATGTGCCCTGAATAAGTTGTTGCATGTGAGGTAGGCAGGGAGGTTACTTCTAGAGGCAGCACGAACTGTTACTGAAGGAATGACTGGTGGAACTTTCTCTGCTACACGCTTCAAGCGCTTCCATTGAATGACCAATGGAGGAGGGGAATTAAGATCCTCTGTGTCAATGGGTTCTGAATCTTCTAAAGGTGGAGGGGGAGGTACTGGATCAGATGGAGGAGGGGGTAGCACACCCTTCTTAAGGCCTGAATATGTCAAGAAAGCATATAAATATGAACCATAGGTTACGTTGGTGACATTCCCTCTAGTGATTTTGACAAAATGTTGGTCCATCTTCATAAGAAGGTAAGTACTCCAGTCAACGGAAACGCCTTTTAACACCATCCTGGAAGCTGTAAAGAGCTCCTTGGACAAATAGTGGGATGGTGTCTTGGCAGGCATGAACCTGTCTTGGAGAAATTGGTAGACTAGCTTCTAGAGAGGATCAGTAATCATTGAAAAAGACACTCTTGAAGTGTTAATCACCTTCTTGACATCAAGGACCTCTTTGGTCTGCTTCTGTAATAGCTTGAGAATCTCATCATTTGAGAGTAACTGTCTGGCTATACTAAAGGGTTCTCCTTTGTAGGGAAGAGACAAAGCCTTCCCTAACTCTCTAGGTATCAAAACCATGGAAGTACCACGAACTAAGCCGGATTTCTTACTGTATGACGCAAGAAACTCATCACATAGGGTTGGATCGTCTGAAATCAAAGGGAATAAAGCAGCCATGAAAGTTGCAAGGCCCGCTTTTGCGATAGACTCAAAAGTTAGTAGGGAAGAATAATCCCTACTGATCAATGGGACATACTGAATAGGAGGAGGAGCTTGAGGCGCCATTCAGATGGAATATACACACACCACAAACACAGACAATCACAGAGAATGCGTGCAAAACAACAAAATAGCTATAAAAAAGAAATCAATCAAAAGAAGCACACACAGACGTAACTAACCAATTGACCACCCCAAACAACCCACATCCTAGAAAAAATTCCGCATGACCCCTACACATATGCGATCGAAAGCTTCATGCTATGCAACAAGCAATCACCCAAGACCCCGTATAGGGAAAAAAAAGACTACAGACCGCACTGGTAATCATATCACACAATCAAACATTATACCTTAAAAACCTAATTAGGACATAATCAAAACTTTGATAAACAATATCAACTTAAAGGACTGCACATACCTATCCCACGAAGCGTATTTATTAAAAAGGAAAAAAAGTATAGTGAGGAAAATGATTTTAATGAAGGGTTCGTTTTAAGAAATTATTAACAACGGTCGAAATTTTATTAGGTTATAAACCTTAATAAGAGAAAGGCGGTTCATTTTTAAATTGTTAGTTACAATTTATTAATGTGAAACATTGCTTTTAACGAAACTCGAATTGCGATCCCCAGACTCAGGTCTCTAAATGCATATTCATTGATTAAAAATTTAATCTGTCTGAAGCGCTCTTCTTTTTCAGCGCACGCATTCTTTTATGACGATTGGTTCATTTTTATTTAAAAATTAAAGTTCCTCTGAAGTGCATGTAGCGCATGCAAAGTGAACGGTGGGTTGATTTTAAGTTATTAGAAAAAATGTGTGTTTAGCGCTAGCGTGCGTGGAAAAGTGGGTGAATAAAGTTTATTATCATAATTAATTGTGGTTAAGGGATAACTAAAATAAATAAAGCACAAAAAATAGATACCTGGTAGGGATGTGTATGCAAGAGATTGAGGGTGCACTGAGTAGTCTCAAATGCAAGGAATCCAATCAAAAAAGCAAAAACCACTCACTGGAAAAAATAAAACACCTTAGTATTTGAAAAAAAAATCAAGGCAAATTTAGTGGGATCACATTTAGTTTGGGTAATGTTCATTATTGTTTGGGTGAGATTGTTATTAGTATTTAAAAAGAAAAAAATAATAATTTAGGTGTGTTTTTATTTTTATTTTTTCTTGGGTATATTTTTATTTTAAAAATATTTGATTTATTAGTGTATTAATCAAACCTAATTGAAAATTAAACCATCATGCTTCAACAATGGATTTTTACTTTTTAAAATTATTTTGTAATTTGGCAGCTTATTTTTAGAATGTAAAATAAATTTGTTATGAATTTAGATTAAAAGTTTATCATTTGAGTCCAAAAATAATAGGATGATCATGTGCCAAGGTGTTCTCAGCTTAGAAAATATTCCAAAAGTAGTCAAATGCATTGATGAAAATTTCTATGATTTTTTTGAGTTTAGTTTTGTTTTCGAGGGATTTTTAATGAAATTTTCTTAATTTTTAGTGAATTTTAAATATTTTTAATTTTTAAAATTAATTCTTTATATTATACTCAACAAGATTAGCCAAAAAATTACCCAATTTAGTAAGGAAATTTTCAGTATTTTTTAAAAAAATTGTTTTTTATGAATTTTTAATATTTTAAAGTGTGTTTAGTTATTTTTAAGGTATTTTTCTCGGGTTTGTGGTAAATTAAAAGAGATACGCGGGCTGCGTGTGAACAGCTGTGTGTCCCCGGGGACGGCACGCACCACTGCACGGAGAAGACCAAACGGGCGTCCTCGCGTGTGAACACTCGTTGGCACTCCTGATCATGCGATGAAGCCGTGGCACCCGCACGAACACATGTAGACACGGAACTACCGGGCAGTAGGTGGCCTGCATGGGGAGGGTAGGGGAAGAGGGATGTAGGGGTAGGAAAGGGGGCTAGAAGGGGGGAAACTAGGGTTAGGTTAGAGGGGGGTTAGGTTAGTGTGACCAAGGTAGGGTAGTTGAATTAGGGGGAGGGGAGTTAACTAGGGCAGGTTAGTTAGCTATAGGTCAGTTAGGTAACTAGTTAGGTGAGTCAACTAAGTTAATTAGGTAACTAGTTAGGTGAGTTAATAAGTTAATTAGGTTAGTTGGGTGTACTAACTAAGTGAATTAGGTTAGTGAGCTAGGTTAACTAAGTTAACTAGAGGAAGGGGTGGGAGAAGGAAGGAGGACGTCGCGAAAGGAGGAGGAGGAGGGAGGCGAAAGACGGAAGGGAGGGGAGGAGATGGCGAGGAGGAGGGAGGGAGACGGAAGAGGAGGCATAGGAGGGCAGCGAGGCGCTGGGAGGGAGGCGGAAGGGAGGGGAGGAGAAGGCGAGGAGGAGGAAGGGAGGCGGAAAGTGAGCAACGAGGCGCTGGGAGGAGGAGGGGGCAGCGAAGTTGATGGGCGAGGAGGAGAAGGGGAGGAGAGGATGGGGCGGCGGAGGAAGAAGAGGACGAGAGAGGAAGGGGAGGGGCGATGAAGAGAATGCGGGAGGGAAGCGATGGCGATGGTGGGAGAGGATGATGGAGGGAGAAGGGGAGGGGTGATGAAGAGGGTGCAGCCAAACAGGTAAGTTGGTTTTAAAAAAAAGGGTGTTTTTTGTTTAATGTAATTTTTTTTTTTGTTTTGTAAGTTTTATTTAAATAACATGGATGAGGCATGGGGGTGTGGAGTTGCGGGTTTGTTTTTTTTTTTTTGTATTTTTTGTTGTGGTTGTTAAAAATAAATAAATTTAGTATTATGTTGTGAGTTGTTGTGTGTTTGGGGGGTTGGGTGGTTTTGTTTTGGTTTTTTGTTTGTTTGTTTGTTTTTTTTTTTGTGGTTGGTTTGTTTTGTGTGTGTTTGTTTGTTTGGTTTGTTTTTTTTAAAGAAAATTGTGTTTTGTTTGTTTTTTGTTTCGTTGTTTTTGTGTAAATTGGTGTTTTTGTTTTTTGTTTTTTGGTTTGTTTTTATTTTTTGGGTTTTTGTTTTTGATGGTAGGGGTGAATTGTTAGGTTTTTTTTTTTTGTTTTTGTTTGTGTGTTTTTGTTATTTTTTTTGGTTTTTCTGTTTTGAAATCCATTAAAAGGTGAGTGCAACCCTGACCCGCGTACAGGGGCGGGGCGGGAGTAAAAAAATTTGCATCGGTGGGCTCAGACAGGACGAGGACGGTGACAACACGAGTCACAAAGGCCATGAGAGCATCCCGAGGCACTAAAAACCAAATACATGCGCGTTCACACGCAACATGAGAGACGCAGCCACACGTCAAGAGGAAGAAAAATGAATAAAACCCAAACTATACATCGGATTGAAAGACCGTAAAAAGGAAAAATGTGTCCAGAGAAGAGGGAAAGATGATAGAAAAATGGAACATGGGTTTCGGGGCGAAATCAGGGTGTTCACATGGAAAAAACCCAAAATGTACATGAAAAGGGATTCAATAATTAATATGGGATGATCCATGCACTGGAATAGAGGACAATGAAAAGAAAAAATGTCTGAAAAAATATAATCATCAGGGCTATCATATCAAATCTCAGTTCCGATGGGGTTAGAAGGCATTCGTATGGAAGAAACAAGAAAATGTCGCTTAAAAATACCAATGAAAATTAATAACAAAAAATCCAGATGGCGAAACAGGGCAGAGAAAAAAAGAAAAAATATGCAGGAAGGGTGGCCACACAAGGCGATCTAGTCAGAATGGAATTCCGAAAAGAGTAGGGAAGGTTCACATGGAAAAATGTTAAAAATATGCACAAAAAGAGTTCGAAAACGCGCAAAAATTAATATCGGATGAAGTGTGCATCAGACGGATGGGGAGAAAAAAGAAAAAATGGTAGGAGGAAGATGGAGGACAAGGCTGTCATGTCATATTGTTGTTCGGAAGCAATAAAGGTACGTTCACATGGAAAACCATCCAATTTATGGGAAATGCTTCAAAAATTGATAACTCAAGAACCATTATTCAAAATAGGGGCTGGTAAAAAGGAAAAATGGGTAGTTCAAAGGGATGAACAGGGCTGTAAGGCTAGATTTGGATGCTAGTGAACGTAGGGAATGCAAAACATCAAAATAAGGGATAAAGGAAAATAGGGAAGGAACAACCCAAAGGGTGGGGTAAAGTTAGATGGGTGGGTGGGAAAGGCACGTCATGAGGGCAGAAAGAGGTCATGGCATACATGCATGATCAACTTGAGGCATATGTAGGGGGTATGCACATCAGATGCATAGGGACGTGTCCCCGCACTTAAAACCTTAACAGACATAGTAGATTGATCGACACAGCCACAGTCTTGTAAACCAACTAGACGCCGACGTCCCCACACTTAAGATATCGCATACACTTGCAAAAAGAAAAGTAGGGTTAGGAATACTTGGCCCGTTTCGCGTATGGTCGAAGGAACCATCATTGCTACAGAAGGGTTGGAGTCGGCTGCAGGAGGTACCACGACTCGCTCTAGCATTCAACCAGTGTAATGTGCCCGCTTGTCCCCTTGTGGGACATGTCTTAGCAGCCCATTGGGAGGAGGGTCTAGAAGGCTCCGCCTGGCACTCGCACGGAATGATACAGGGATTGCGATCTAGGTCTCCTCGAGTCTGCCCCGAGCGGAAGTGTCCAGCCGTTCCCACTTGGGATAGACTTGAGGTTAGGGTTCCTTTCCTATCAGCAAAGTCTCTAGGAAGGAGCTAGCGTCGAGCTCCAGTTGTACCACCTTTCGTAGGGACAACAGAGACGAAGCGGTTTCAAGCTACACTTTGTTCATGGAGAATGGGAAACGAGAGGGATGCGAAGCTCAGCCTCCCTGCCATACGGCATAGCCCCATTTCTTTCCCCTAAAATGGAATAATTAGAAAATTCTACATCTACTGACACTAGGTCTTCATTGTCTTATTATCTCATCATTTGAGAAAAGTTCCCAGCTAACTAGGACCACCCTTCCGTAGGACAGACCTAAGTCACATCCACAACACTTTCCTCAGTTTGCTTTAGTTATCTAATTACCTAACACATTACATTTTGACATGCAAAATCAGCTTCCTTAATTAAACAAATTAATCACGGGTTCCTTCACGTAACTTAGGCACTAACACAAAAACAATGTCAAGCAAGTTTCTTTTTCTCAAGTATTTGTTCTTTATTTATCATAATTCCGGATTACATCCAATATCATGCTCGAAGGCCATCCCAGCAATCTACAGGATCACTGCTCCAAGTTCCGCCCGTAGACTAGTACATGGGCCTCGAGATCCCATCTCGAGTCAGATCGGCCTCTTGCGCGGGATCCAGAGGCAAGGGATTTATAGCCAGAGCCTCCTCTGGCACCCAAGCGTCCTCCCACTCCAAGTAGTACCCACGGAGAGACCTCTCACGGCGGGTTAGGTCCATATACCCGGTGTGGTTAACAACCCCCTTGGATAGGGCCAGGCAGACAGTCGGAGGTAACTGTTCCTGCCTCTCTTTCAACTTGAAGCATTAAGTGTTTTCCTCAAATTAGTTCCTTGAGTAGAGAGATCAAGTAATGTACCTAAGTACAAGCACGAACATTTCGGAGGTCGTTTGTACGATCGACTACTAAGGTGTGACTCCTTTTTTTTTCAGATGCTCCCAGCTTCCGATCTTGGGTCTTTTCCACGTCTTGGCAAGATCCCAATAATTCCAAAACAAGATTTCGTAAGCAAATGGCCTTGGAAAGATAACTTAATTTTGACTTGCCCTTTTCCCTTGGGTTTTACCTTAGGGTATCTTAATCCCTAACTCATGCATTAGCTGGTCAGCCAAGGCAACGGACATACCTTATTCGCAACCCAACCAAGGGTCTTTTAATCTCTAATTCCAACCAAGCTTAGTTAACACACACGGCAACACATGATTCTTCATTCAGACTTCCAAGATGCAGCCTAGATTCATGCAATCCTTTCAATTCTCTTGGTGCGGTTCTATGTAGGATTTCCCAATCAACCTTATCCATCATGCACATTGTGTGTTTAGTATAGTTGTACCTCCTAAATGACTTTTATATTTCTTTATTCCTGGCAACGAGTACTTAGTTTTAATGCACGGATCACATGTGATTTGAAAGTTTAGGGTTTTGTCTAACGATGCAAGTATATCTCATGGATAGAAAATGACATTTCATGTGTTTCTTTTAACCATGATTGCGAAACGTGAATTCTAAATGGCTGTTCATGCACTGAATTGGTTAAGAAGCTATCATTTTATGTGAGGTAAGGAGATAACCTTATCATTTTATGTGAGTAAAAGCTATCATTTCATGTGAGGTAAGGCGATAATCTTATCATTTTATGTGGATAAAAGCTATCATTTCATGTGAAGTAAGGCGATAACCTTATCATTTTATGCATAAAATCTTATGAAAATTCAACCTCTACCGTTTCGCATATGCAATTTAGTTCCTAGAGTAAACAAAACCCTATGCATGCCATCAATCCTTTCATCCCTTCCACGAGAAATAATTCCTAAATTAATTTTTTAACACCTAGAACCTGGGCTTGATTCGTGTGTGCTATGTTGGTCGTTCCGCTCGCCCCTCCAACATTACCGGTGGCTTGAGCACCTACGCTTCCCGCGACTTTCTTCGTGGGAGCCATTTGTCTTGCGGAGATTGGGCAGTCCAACGGATTCGGGTTGATACGTTCGGTTGGGAAAGTCTGCTGGATGGGGTTTGTTGCCAAGAGAGTGGTTTGGGTGACTCATAGCGGTTACTCTCTTCCTCTCTCCTCTTCCTTCTTTTCCTCTCCTCACTCCTTCTTGTCCTCTCCTTCTCCTTCTCTCTCCCTCCTCCTCCTCTTCTCTCTCCCTCCTTTTTTCTCTTCCCTCCTCCTTCTTTCCCTCTTCTTCCCTTCTCTTCCCTCACTCCTTCTTCTCTCTCCTCACTCCTTATCCTCTCCTTCTCCTTCTCTTTCCCTCCTCCTTCTCTTCTCTCTCTCCCTCCTTTTTTTTCTTCCCTCCTCCTTCTTCCCCTCTTCTTCCCTTCTCTTCCCTCACTCCTTCTTCTCTCTCCTCACTCCTTATCCTCTCCTTCTCCTTCTCTCCTCACGGCCGGTTAGGATGGCAACCAGGGAGGGAGGCGACTAGTTTGGAGGGCCCGTGGGGGGGGTGGGGGAGAGTCCCGTAGCCTTTAGTAAATAGGGGGGTGACGTAAGGAGGGGGCCGGTAGCCCAGTCATTTTAGTAGTTGGTGTGTAACTAGAGGGGGTGGTGCCTAGAGTCGAAGGCCCATGGCCATTCAACAGCATGGACGGGGAGGGAAAATGCCCAGTCATAGGGCCCAGCAGCACTGCCACCGAGTAGAGGGGGGAAAAACCCTTGACTGATGGGGGGAAAGACTTTGCTTAGACGGCCAGGGGGGTGGTACAACAGCAGTTGGGGGGGAAGTGACATGACGACATAGCCTTCTCTCTTTCTCTGCCAGAGGAGGGGAGAAGCCTCCCCTTATATAGGAGAGGGGAGGAGGTAGGTGCCATGGCCACCCCTCCACCTGGACACTGCATGCCTCCCCCCCATCATCCACCACTCCCACTCTCTCTCCCCCTCCCCCGACTACTGTCGGCGGGGAAAGAGGGGGAGTAAAAAAAAGTTAAACTTAATGAAATAAAAAATTTTCATTTTCTTTTAAAATTTTAGGAGAGGGTTCCTATGGCCCATTACAGGCCAACATGGCAAGGACTAGGTAGCAGCACCCAAGGAGGTAGCTGGTTGATAAAGCCCATCGGGGGAGGTGTCGTTGACAAAGGAGAGTCACACAACTCATGAGCACTCAAATGGATTGAGAGAACAATCTCTCACCCCATAACTTACATCACTCGAGTTAATATTGATGGAAACCCAAATCTCACATCAAGTTTAGGAATCAACAAGGGGGTGGTGCAGAGGGAGTATACCAAGGTGCACAATTGATGGTGCATTAGTGCATCCAATCCGTCTGGCATAGGTGCAAGGAAGAAGGCATATGTTCTGCTTCCGTCTGATGGGTGGATTAATGGGACCCAAAAAATCAATCTCCCACTTCTCAAATGGCTTTAGGGAGAGAATAGGTTGCAATGGCATGGCACTTGTTTTGGTGGGTTTTTCCATTCGCTGACATGCATCACATCTCTTACCATAGTCATATATATCCTTGTGGAGGATCGGCCACCAGTATCCTACTAACAGAGCCTTCCTGGTTGTCGCTTCTCCTGCGAAGTGTCCACCACATGGTTCGTCATGGCATGCTTTCAATACTATGCCGATTTCATCCCCTGCAACACATCTTCGTAGCACTTCAACTTTGCCTCTCTTGTATAGTGCACCGCCTAGCAAAGTGTAGGGGGTTGATTCTAACAGAAGCTTCTTCTTCTCACGACTTGAGATGCCAAGAGGATACTATTGAATTGCTAGGAGGTTGGCTATGTGTGCATACTAGGGAGTAAAATTTTCAACTAGAAATAAGGAAGCATCAGGAAGGTTTGGATCATCCTGTTCCTCTTCGGCAGTTTGAGGGATCCGTGATAGATGATCGGCTAGGACATGGGAACGGCCAGGCTCAGACCACTTCAAAGTTGAACTCTTGGAATAGGAGCAACCATCTCATCAGTCATCCTTTAACATCTTCTTTGTTCATCAAGAAGGACATGGCTTTATGATCCACATAGAACTTGAAATGCTGACACTAGACAGTGTCTAAACTTCTCTAGTGCAAACACCATTGCCAAGCACTCAAGCTCTGTCACTGTCTAGTTCCGTTCCCTATCAGTGACCTTTCGGCTTGCATAATATATTGGTTGATCTAATTTAGAGGGGCCCTTTTGACATAGGACAACACCTAGCCCTTCAACTAATGCATCTATGTGCACATGAAACTCTTTCATCCAATTAGGAGGTTATAAGATAGGTGCTTGAATAAGGCACTGTTTTAGGGTATAAAAGGCTCCTTCGCACTCATCAGTCCAAAGAAAATCCACATCCTTCCTTAGGAGCTTGTGCAGAGGGGCTGCCTTGGTTGCAAAATGTGCAATAAATCTTCTGTAGTAGCCCACATGGCCAAGAAATCCTCTCAATTGCTTGAGGTTTGTTGGTGCTGCCAAGGCGGAAATCTTCTCAATCTTCACCGGGTCTATTGCAATCCCTTGTGCAAAGACAATATGGCTCAAAAGAACTCTAGATGAGACACCAAAGACACATTTGTCGAGGTTGAGAGAAATCCCATACTCTCGGCATTTGTCAAAACATTGCTCTAGGTGTCCCCAATGCTCACGGATTAAGCTATAGACACAGAAGTCATCAAGATACACCTCAATGAAATGATGTAAATGATTCTGAAAGGCAGCCATAATTACTTGTTGGAAGGTGACAGGAGTATTATAGAGGCCAAATGGCATCACTCTATAGGCATAGGTTCCCCATTCTATGGTAAAGGTTGTTTTGGATTGGTCCTCTTCTGCAATTTGGACTTGGTTATATCCGCTGAATCCATCCAAGAGGGAATACATCTCATGGCCCGCCACTATGTCCAATAGTTGGTCTGTAAAAGGGATAAGGAAATAATCCTTCTTCGTCTTTGAATTGAGCTTTCGAAAGTCTACACATACTCAAAGTTTCCCATTCTTATTGGGTACTACCACAATGGGTGAAACCCATTCACCGTTAGCCAGGGGATAAATAAATTCAGCTTCAAGAAGTTTCAATAATTTAGCCTTCATTAGAGCATAATAATTAGGATTCATACGCTTTTGTCTTTGCCTTATAGGTTTGGCATAAGGCTCTAGGTCAATGTGATGATGGCATACTATGGGATCAATCCCCTTTAGATCTTTATATGACCAAGAAAACATGTCTAAGTTCTTCTTTAATAAGTCTCGTAGGACCACTAGTTCTTCTTCTTCTAAAAGATTGAGGCTAACTTTCAGGTGACGTTCAGTACCGTCAGTATCCAAGAATGTCACTTGCCTTTCACCTTCCACTTCACGGATAAATGTCCCACAGATTGCTTCTGGAGAGAGGTCTGACTCTTTCAAGGGAGTAGTGTCATCGTCTAATGTTCCACTAGAACCAGTGTCCTCCTTCTGAAGAGATGACTCATTTGTCTGTTGAGATTGCTGGAAGGGCATCAGAGCTTTGTTTGCTTTTGTGTGAGTGGTGATTTCTTCTGGACTTCGAGATTCATCTTCAGAGGATTCTTTTAGGAATGTCACATAGCATGGACCTTCTAGAGGCCATGGCTCTGAGGGCTTTGGCTTCTGTTGGTAGGGGGCATCATCATCATCTTTTCTCTGTACTGAACGGTCAGGGTGACAAGAGCCACTCGTGAACTTAATTTTTGTGCCTTTGATCCATTGCTTATGTAGATTCTGCATAGTGCGTGGTCTATTGGCCAACCCAAATGGAACCATGGTCGTTCCCTCCAACATGCTAGGATCTTCGACCTTTGAGGTCTCTGTAGGGGCATCAACAAGATCATCCACTATTAGAGGATCTTCTTCAACTACAGTTTCATAACCTATTTCGTTTTCTTCCTCATCATGTCCATCCTCTTTCTCTGGAGGCTCTGTCTCTGCTTCTGTAGAGGCTCTGTAGGAGAAGAATAGATCTTCTGTCTATGTGTCTGTTTCTACTTCTACCTCTGTCTCTGTCTCTGTCTCTGTTACTGTCTCTATGATTGCCATGTAACAGGGAGAACAGTACATCCATGCTTCTATTTCACTATCAGAGGTGATTTCAGAAGTCAATTCTAGTTGAGGCAGGAGGTATTCTCCCATGGACAAGGACTTTGCTTCCCTTGGTAGTTGACTTAGAGTGCCCACTGTTAGGGATTGTGCCTCTGTTTTCTTGGGAAAGATCTATTTAACAACCTCTTTGTCTCCTGATGTACCATATGTTACCTCGTTGGGAGGAGTCAGTTATGACTTCGATGGATGTGGATCCATTGCCTTTTTGCAATCCATACAATTTCAACACCACTTTTTTGGTCCTCTGCCTAGGGTTATGGTTCCTTTGAACCAGTCCATCCTGGCTCTCGCTTCAAAAATCCAAGGTCTTCCCAACAACAGAGGGTATGAGGTCCCATAAGAATTTGGTTTAACCACCAGATAGGTCAGCCAATAGTCTCTTCCTACAAGGGTTATTTTTACGTATGGGAGGATGCCCAACGGTTTAATTCAGCTTTGGTCTGCCAATCTGATAAGCCACTGTGTGGGTTGAATTCCTTGCAAGCCTAAGTCCTTCATTGTCACATCCATCATTATGTTTACTGATGAGCCTCCATCAATCAATGCATCTGAAATAAAGCATCCTTCAATCCATACACTAATCTCTAGGGTTTCAGGATCTAGGAAGGTGTTAGCCACATCTACTTCCTTCATAGGTTCTGAGGCTCTATTGGACTTTGTTGTTGTTGGGGAAGCAATCCTTAGGCCGCGTCTTCTTGTCACTTTTTCTTGGCACGTGTGATAGCGGTAACTTCCAACTCTACCAAATTGGAGGCAGGCTCTTGTACCTTCTGTTGGCTATTAGTGCCATTGGCCTTTACAGGGGCTGGACTTGGACAGTCCTTTGCAATGTGGTCTTCTCCTTTGCATCGGCTCCATAAGGGCTTGTAATCCGCAGATTGTCTAAGGTTTGCATAATTCGGGGAGATATGACATTTTTCTCCACACCTGCAATATTCCACCTCTGATCTCTGACCACCGCCAGACTGCAATCCTCTGTAATTTTGAGAGGGAAACCTCCTTGCATCGAAATTAGGACCAAACTCCCTAGGATTTGGTCCAATATCGTGTGTTGTCATTTTGGACTCTAGCAAGTTGAATCTTGCATTTTCATCTATGTGTCTTGATTCATGCATCTCTTTTAGAGAGCAAATATCCTCTGTATGGTTATTCCACAAATAGTAGGAACAGAAGGCTCCAGGAATGTTTTTGGGTACATTCAACGGCTAAATGTCCCACTTGATGACACTTTTTGCACCAGGTATTAGAGCGTATCACATCTCTCCCAGCTCCCGTAGGGGTGGATATATTGGCAGTATTCACGTTTAGCATCTGTAGCTGCTCTATAATCATATCCATAAGCTCTTTCTTGATACTTGCAACTGAGTTGGATAAGTAGTTCTTCAGATTTTCACCTCTTGAAGTACTTGTAGTAGGGTTTTGGGAAGCTTCTGTAATTACTGCATACACTGGTTGGGTTGATCCAAAAGGTCCTCTGTTCTAGTTTTGATTTAGAGCTCCTGCTGAGACTTGGGATTTTTGATTCCAGTTGGTAGGGTTCCACTGTTGTTGAGTCTCCATTGGAGGAACTATTTGAGTCCACTGTTGTTGTGCTTGAATCATCATTTGAGGCACTATCATCTGTGGCGACCATAGTGGATTAGGTGCATTATACTGTGGCAATGTTTGCATCTGGGGATAGGGGTAGGGAACTGTCCCTGAGACATAAGCTTCTAATCTTTCTCCAGAGGACTCACTTAGGTTCATAATGGGATTTGAAATGGGTTGGCACTGGCTATGGCACTAGCCAGACCTCATGCTCATAACAGACAAACACACCCTTACGGCCTAGTAGACCAGAAGTGTCTATCCAATGCTAAAGGACAAACTCCCCTAAAGCCTAATCTATGTGTTTATAGTTTTGTAGTTTTGTAGTCCAACGTTTCCCTTTCTGTAAACTCCACAGAGGGAGAACCCATACACATTGGCAATAAATACCATGATAATCACATATATGGAGGTAACCTCTCGGTAGAAACATCGCGGCCCCACTACAGCTCTCCTACATCGCAGGGATTAGCCCCTTGATGCACTGCTCACATATAAAACAAACGAATACACTCCACTCTTCATTTTGAAAGTTTCCAGGAGATATACCATGTTTCCTCACCAAATAATCTCCCAAGAAATCGAACGTCTATCCTACAGCTTAGGATGCCTCTCCACACTCAACGTGGGTCATTGTCATTGAAAACAGGTGCTATGAATCCATGCTTTTTATTCTGATACCATGATCATGCACATGCAAAGGTGAATGATTCTAAAGTGCTCAAACATCATTTTCAAATCAGCAACGTGCTTATGCACAACTAGGCTTTCAATGCTTATTCTCTAACGCATTGCAGCGATGAAAGGATAGCACCGAGACGATACTCGTGCTACTATCCTCTTAATCAAAATAACACGGACTCTATGACATGATGTGCATCAGAAAATCAGCAACAATCAGCACGCAAATCACACCATTCAACCATCCCAACCCCCTAGTTTATGTATTGCTTCCGTTGCACAGGTTTAGAGGTTCATTTTAGCATGTTTTGATATAGAAAAAGCGGTAAATCACCAACTTTAACAAAGAGATAGGAAAAACTGAGGCTAAACCTCATGATTTACCACTACCACACATTCACAAACAATTATTATATTTTTTCTTATTTTTCCAAGTCGTATTTCTATTTTTTCACTCATTTTTTACATTTTCTTGATTTATTTAGCAATAAAATATACCATTTTTTGATTTTTCTTATTCCACTCACTTCAGCATACTATCATTCAATTTATCTTCCATATTCTCTCCATGGGAACATATTTCCCCCACCCGAAACGGAAAAACTAGCATTTTACCACTTAAAACCCGCTTTTCGGGTTTACGACAATTAAATAAAGCATGTAAATCATTGCAAAGCCAGAATTTTCTGATGAACAGCAATTACTCATAATGCAAACAGCCCACAAACAAATTTTCATCCAATAAGAACATAATTATCATCATAAACTATAAAAAATCCTTCATTTTCTTCATAAAAATGGTCATACTGTGTTTTCTCGTAGCCGGAGATGCCTTGAATGCACGCATAACCAGCACACGGAGCCTCCATTGCTCTCAATCCAATGCTGCACTTCATTCTTTAGCATCTTCATCAATCTTCATCATCACTTTCTTCATTCTTCCACCCGGATTCCTTCTTCAAGATGGCACACATGAACAACCCATAGAGAAGAGAGAGAGGGAGGAGAGAGAAAGACTAGATCTGGTTCTCTTCATTTAGTCCATCATTCCATGAGTGAAGGGCAGCGATATGACTAGCAAAGGGAGAGAAGTCAAGCCCCATTGTCGATTGCATAGGGTGTTCACAGCGCCAGGAAATCCAAGATCCATGGATGGAGGCGAAAAATGTGCCGTTCAGTTCACGCCATGTCTCTCCTTCTCTCTCCACGATTTTCATGAAAACATTAGGGGGGGGGGGGGGGGGGGTCAAAGCCTCCAAAAGGCACACCCAATTTTGGCCTCAAACTTGTCCACCTTTTCAAATCTTGATCGTTTGTTGGCCTCTTTCTCGTCCAACATTCGATTCGAGCTCTGAAAAATCCTGGGCGTCCGGCTTGACATCCCACATTGACTAGCAACTCCTGAAATCCCGAACGGCAGTTGGAAAAATTATCAAAAATCCACAAGTGTCGCTCGGGCGCCTTTTAAAAGCCATCTTTCACTTGGTGCTTAAAATCGTCCTAGTTGGGGCCGCCACCTTCGATGTTAAATATATTTTCCCTAAATTTTGGTTTTTTTTGGCAAATTTTAGGCACATCCCGGGCTCAAAACTCCGCTCTCATTGGTGACCACGGGATAGGACGACTCCGCCCATCGAATCCTACAACAGATCTGCACAAAAACAACCAAAGGAAGCATCAAGCTGATACAAAATAGACACATACTAAAACACAGCACAATGCTCACCCTACCCCCTGACAAAACCAAGGCATGACATCCACAAGGAGTAGGCCTAGCATAATCTGATAGAGGGTCCGAAGCTAGTCACTAACCGACTGTTCCAACACGGCCAAACTAAAAAGAACTACCAAAGAGGTCGCCCTAAGTGGTGGTCTAAACTACCTACCTAACTAAGGACAACACAACTAGGAGCTTCTACTGGCGAGGACTCCTAGAGCCTGATAAAAAAGTATTTTCTTTTAGCACATTTCTTCTTCTAGGTTTTTATTTTTCTATACTCGGGCATGTAGACCCAAGGAGAACAGGGCATCGGCCTCAGGTCCTATATCGGTACCCAAGAACCTACCAAGCCCTCGCAAGGTGACACTTAATCCTTTTCGAATGCTCACTTTTATTTTTGCTCCAACCTTCCTTACTTTCTTCTTTTCCAGCAAGACGCCACCCCTAGGAAGACAAGGCATCGGCCTCGGGTCTGACTCATCCCTAGGAACCTACCAGGCGTGCGCAAGGTGATGATCAACTCCTTATAAAATTTCATTTCATTTCTTTTCTATTTTTATAGGGGTTCGAATCCCTTTTTACACCTTTTTGTATATACTTATTATCTTTTGAGATATTCAAGGTTATTTTCCTCTTTATCATCATCATTTTTCTTCACCAGGCTTCTCTAACTGCCTCACAACTAACAAGAATTCCTAGAACGGCTACCTAGCAGGCTAGCAGAACAGGGTCACTAGAATTGCCTTTTAAAAAGGTCTTTCGATGCCTGGCAATGTCTTTACAGGAGGCAACGACTACTCAGACCTCCCTCAGACAGATAAACCTGGGACTTCATGCCTTGGACTCCGATCCCCAATCAAGAAAAGAAAATCCCCTACAAGTACACAAACACGTACCATAAAACACGGTACTCATAAAGGAAAAATATCACATGGATAGGGCCATGAGAAGCTTCCGCGCAACAAAGGCTTCTTCCAAGATCTTCTTCGAACCTATCTAGCACAATAACTAAAACAAGAAACCATTAACCACACCTGTACTAAATAGACAACTGACCCTCTTGGCCTAATGAAATAAAGCATTTCTCTACAAAAACTGACCGGCCCTCTTGGCCTAACGGAATAAAATAGTTGAAACCTTGCAAAACCGGCCCTCTTGGCCTAATGAAATCAAACAGAATAGCACCTACACATCCCTCCCCGAAATAGTACAGATATACACTAATATGCTCCTTCCCAAGGAGGAAAAATAGGACTCACAGCCCTAAACTAAATGCATAAGATTATGACCCATCCCTCCTGCATATATAGCAAGAGGTGTATGCATAGCATGTTGTCTAATCAGCCTATGGGTCCAGGATAACAACGGTAGATTGGTTTCAGCTACTCTTTGCATCACCCATATCAACCATCGCCTACCATATGTTGCATGCTCTGATAACATTCCCCACAAGCGACTGGGTCATGTCTCATTATTGATAAGCAATCTCCGAACTAGGACCACAGTTGAAGAAAAGTTCTTTTCATAAGCAAGATTTGCCAATGAATCTACAAACTGATTCCAGTATCATGGAATTAGCTGAAAAGACACTCTCTCAAACTCCTCAAGTAGGGTCATCGCAGTTCGATGATACATACAAAGAATGGGATTCCGCACTATGTATGTCCCATCTAGCTGATTCAGGATCAACTGGGAATCCCCTTTTACTAACAACCGCCAAATACCACCTTGCTTGGCAATATGCAGTCCCATAATCAAGGCTTTATACTCCGCCATATTGTTAATGAATCCTACCCCGAGATAAGCAGCTAACTTCATCGTAACTCGACGTCGGGGATCTCGGATTACTACTCCAACACTCCCTTTTTTATTAGGGCCCCTGGACACTCCATCAAAATATAATATGTACGTCCACAATGGGTTTACACAGCCTGCTATCATGAACTCCTCTATTCATAAGTATGATAGTCAAAATTTAACATGTTTAGAGGATGAACTGACGGCTCCATCCCACCTTCTTCATTAAACTCAACATGGATACTTGTCAACAATCGTAAGCAATGATGGCAGAAGACTTTGATCTCCCACACAAAGGTTCCGTCTTCTTGCTCAATCACTTTGTATCCTTTGCTCCACCAAATAAGTTTCCCTTGATGGTATCTCTGCTCTAGATATGGGTGCTCCAAATAAGGAATTAACCGCCCCATCAACCAGCTTTATGCTCTTTTGTAGGTCTCAAATCAGCCCCAGCATGGACCTACAATGCATTTTTCTGTATTAGCATACTTAGAAATAATAAGGTTTAATCTTATTAAGATTAACCTTATTTTTAAATTCTACTCCTTGCTGTAGATCAGCCTAGTAGAGCTATAGACCTATTTTTCCCTATCCTAACAATCTTGTAGGGGCCATCCCATCTAGGTTCCAGCTTTCTTGGAAACAGCTCCCTACGCGCATCGTAGTATATAACTAATTGCCCTTTTTTAAAGGTATACTTCTTTGCTTTAAGGTCATGCAACTGCTTCATCCGACGTTTAGCTACCTCCTAGTATAATAAGCTCTGCAATTTCAGTTCATCCAGGTGGGCTATGGTTGTGAAACATTCAAAGACTGAATCCTCATCTCCCAAAGAGTGGTTAATTGCAAACCGTATGGTTGGCAACTCGATTTCGAGGGGTAACACATACTCTTTCCCATAAACTAATTTAAATGGAGTATGGCTGGTAGCTCACTTGAAAATTGTATTGTACGTCCATACTGCCACATACAACTTCTTGTCCCAGTCTCGTTTCTTCTCAGAGACTATTTTAGACAAGATACCCACAAGCTGCTTATTAGTACTTTCGACTTGTCCATTTGCTTGCGGATTATAGGGGGTTATTTTATTGTGCTCGATTTTCCAAGCTTCAGTCAAGCTTTTAATCACCTTATTCAAAAAATGGGTTCCATGGTCCGACAGTAATTCCTTCGGTGGACCGAAACAACAGATAATCTACTCTAAAAGAAAACTTGCAGTCTCTTTTACATTGTCCTGCCTTATCGCCCGCGCTTATGACCATTTTGTAAAATAATCAGTTGCTACTATAATGTACATCTTCTGGGTAGTAGACAACTGACAGGACCTGAAATGGGCAGGCATTGGCTATAGCACTAGCCGGACCTCATGCTCATGACACACAAACACCCTCATGGCCTCGCGGACCAGGAGCGTCTATCAAAGGTGCACTAAATGCGTTCGTAGTTTATAGTCCAATGGTTTCCTACCCTTCTCCTCAGAGGGAGATCCCAAAGTACATAGGTATAACGCCTCGTCACACGTACATAGGAGGCACTCCACGGACTAATAGTCGGAGCCTCACTGCAGCTCTCCTACATCGCAGGGATTGGCCCCTTGATGCGTTGCTTAACATTTAACACATACGAACACAAACTCCTCTCTTTTATATTTCTCGTATTTCCAGGAGATATACCATGTTTCCTCACTTAACAGTCCCTTAGGAAACCGACCCTCTACCCTACGGTAAGGGATAACCTCACACTCTCAATCGTGGGTCAAATTCCCAAGAAAACAATTGCTATGCAGTCCAAGAGATTTTCCTTTGATACCATGAACCATGCATAATGCATAATGTGAATGGTTTAGTGCATAAACAAAAGAAAATCAGCATTGTGTATCGTGCGAAACCAATCTTTTCATGATTTCCATACTAACGTTTATGTATTGAAACGAGGAGAGACACCGAGCCTTACGCTCATGCTGCCTTTTCCTTTATTTTAAAACAACGTCCTATAGGCATGATGCAACACATAAATAAGATTTAAGATTATACTTTGACGCTCAAACTCCCCTCTCACCCTACCGTTTAATGTTTTGCAATCATTGATAGGTGTAAGAGTCATTTTATGTGTATTTCTTTATAGGGAAAGCAATAAACACGGAAAAATATATAGAAATGAGGGTAAACTGAGACCAACCTTGTGCTCTACCTTCATTATACATTGCATAAACGCTTATGTGATTTTCTAGAATTTTTCTTTTATCGTTTCCTAATTTTCTCCCATTTAAAACCCAGTTTTCACCATTTTTTGGTATTTTTTCTCTATTTTTTTCAATAAAAAATGACTAGAAATTAAGATTGATTGTGGGCTGTGGCCCTTAGGTTTCTTGACAGCAAAATTTCAGGTTTTGTTGATGTTATATCTCATACTTTCTCTTTATTTTGCAAAAAACCCCCATTTTACCCCTTAAATGCCTGTTTTACGGGTTTTATACCATTAATTTCAGCCATGTCACTTATGATTTTCTAATTTTTAGAGCATAAACTGATCAAACTCATAGCAAACAACATCACGATGCATAATCAGTCCATGGAAACAATATTTCATCAACCAAATAGCATAAAAACTCATTTTTCCTTCATAAAAATTGAATTACCGCTTAGGCTTTGTGTCTCGGGATCTCGGTTTTGGTACGGGATTGCGTGTCAGCCCTCATTCAATGTCCAACACCTTCAAGATCAGCAATCTTCATGTCTTCATTGATCCAGAAGCAATCCGGTCTCATTCGGACAAGCTTTCCTTCACCATTCTTCATTTTCCTCTTGCACACAAGAACAGCCCCTTAGGGGAGAGAGAGGGAGGAGAGAGAAAGACTAAAATCAGAATTCTTCATCCAGGCCATCATTGGATGAGCGAAGGGCGGTGAAATGATTAGCAACCAGAAGGTAATCAAGCCCCAATGTCCATTGGGTAGGTTCTTCACAGCCAGGAGATTGATCATCAACATGGGGAGCGCATTTTTCGGGCGCAGATGGCACCATCTCCTTCCCACGATTTGCTTCATTCTTTGCATCTTCTTTTTCATGTGACATTAAAATTTGGGCTCCCAAAGGTCACTAGCCCATTTGGCCCCCACCCCTTCGCATCTTGACCGTTTCCTTGGCCATTTCCCCATCCGGGCTCCAAATCGAGCTCTGAAAAATCTTGGGCGTCCGGCTTGACATCTCGCATTGGCTGGAAAATATTGACAACCCGCACGGTAGTCTAAAAAATTATAAAAAATCAACAAGTATCACTCGGGCGCCTTTTAAGAGTCGTATTTCACTTGGTGCTTAAATCTCTTTTCTTACCAAACCATTCTTTCTTTTGGTCTCTCGACCGGCTTTGGTGCTTCTATTTTATCCCTTGCCTTCTTTCTAGGCACTTCCTCATCCTTCTTAGGATCGACTTTTTTTTCAACAGGCCTTAGAGGTCCCCCTTTCACGCCAGGATTCAGGACTTGCGTCCCCTTATCCCCTTGCTTAGGGTTTCCCTAGACCGGTTTTGCATTATCTTTATCAACCTCTTTAGCCTTTTTGCTCAATTGTACCTAAATATTGAAATCCAATCCATGCAAGAAGTATTGCAATTGGGCAGCCGACGGAATAGAAATGTAAGTTTGTAACTTACAAAACACTTCCTTAAGCTTCTTGGCATAGGCTTTCACATTCTCATGGGGGTCTTGGCATGTTACATTCAAGACATGCAACCAGTACTGGACACCTCTTTCAGGGGCATATTCTCCTCAGAAAGCTGCATAAAATTGGTCGATTGTGGTTATGGTTCTAGTCTCTATGCTATGATACCATATTGTTGCCCTTCCTTTTAATGTCATATTAAAGAACATCATAAGATGTCCCTCATCCTGGATGCGGTAATTAAACATTAATCTTTGGAATTCACAAACGTAAAACTCCGCATATTCTTCAGCTAACCCATTAAAAATGGGCAAAGGAACTCCTAAAGCTAGCAAATCCGGCGTCCCTGTAGGAATTGTAATGGGTTGTGCCATGATGACAATCAAATTGACAATAGGAGTTTGGACTGATGGAATCACACTCCCACTTGAAGTGGGTTGACTTGGTGGAAGAGAGAAAGAACTTACGCTTCCTCCTACACCTAAAGGACTATGTGCAGCAGTCGGGTTACTAAGACCACTGTCTCTTATGCGTATTAGGCTACTTCTTTGAGGAGAATAATGACTTACGATCTCCAACCGCCATCTAGCCCTCTCAACACGTTCTGCTTTTTGTATTTCGGCTTGACGGTCCTTGTCAGAGGACATAAACCAACTTTTTGGTCTCTAAAAACCCTAGATTCGGGAACCACCACTTATTGGCAGCTCCTGGCAGACACACCACTAATGGGACCTAAAATAGGCCGGCACTGGCTATGGCACTAGCCGGACCTCATGCTCATAACAAACAAACACACCCTCATGGCCTCGCTGACCAGGAGCGTCTATCCAATGCTAAAGGACAAACTCCCTTAAAGCCTAATCTATGCATTTATAGTTTTGTAGTTTTGTAGTCCAACGTTTCCCTTTCTGTAAACTCCACAGAGGGAGAACCCATACACATTGGCAATAAATACCACGATAATCACATAC
Organism: Lygodium microphyllum; assembly: GCF_053477565.2. NCBI lineage: Eukaryota > Viridiplantae > Streptophyta > Polypodiopsida > Schizaeales > Lygodiaceae > Lygodium > Lygodium microphyllum. The sequence goes on from NC_141136.1 coordinate 187,708,532, forward strand.
ATGGAGACAACCTCTCGGTAGAAACACCGTGGCCCCACTGTAGCTCTTCTACATTGCAGGGATTAGCCCCTTGATGGACTGCTTAACATATAAAACAAACGAACACACTCCACTTTTCATTTTGAAAGTTTCCAGGAGATATACCATGTTTCCTCACCAAATAATCTCCCAAGAAACCGAACGTCTATCCTACAGCTTAGGATGCCTTTCCACTCAATGTGGGCCATTGTCATTGAAAACATGTGCTATGCATCCAGGTTTTTTATTCCGATACCATGATCATGCATATGCAAAGGTGAATGATTCTAAAGTGCTCAAACATCATTTTCAAATCAGCAACGTGCTTATGCACAACCAGGCTTTCAATGCTTATTCTCTAACGCATTGCAACGATGAAAGGATAGCATCGAGATGATACTCGTGCTACTATCCTCTTAATCAAAATAACATGGACTCTATGACATGATGTGTATCAGAAAATCAGCAACAATCAGTACACAAATCACACCATCCAACCATCCCAACCCCCTACATTTAGGTATTGCTTCCATTGCACAGGTGTAGAGGTTCATTTTAGCATGTTTTGATGTAGAAAAAGCAGTAAATCACCAACTTTAACAAAGAGATAGGGCAAACTGAGGCTAAACCTCATGCTTTACCACTACCACACATTCACAAACAATTATTATATTTTTTCTTATTTTTCCAAGTCGTATTTCTACTTTCCACTCATTTTTCCCATTTTTCACTTTCTTCATTCTTCCACCCGGATTCCTTCTTCAAGATGGCACACATGAACATATCCCATAGGGAAGAGAGAGAGGGAGGAGAGAGAAAGACTAGATTTGGTTCTCTTCATTCAGTCCATCATTCCACGAGCGAAGGGCGACGATATGACCAGCAAAGGGAGAGAAGTCAAGCCCCATTGTCGATTGCATAGGGTGTTCACAGTGCCAGGAAATCCAAGATCCATTGATGGAGGCGAAAAATGCGCCGTTAAATTCACGTTATGTCTCTCCTTCTCTCTCCATGATTTTCATGAAAAAATTGGGGGGGAGGGGGAGGTTTCAAAGCCTCCAAAAGGCACACCCAGTTTTGGCCTCAAACTTGTCCACCTTTTCAAATCTTGACCGTTTGTTGGCCTCTTTCTCGTCCGGCATCCGATTTGAGCTCTGAAAAATCATGGGCATCCGGCTTGACATCTCGCATTGACTAGAAACTACTGACATCCTGAACGATAGTTGAAAAAATTATAAAAAATCCACAAGTGTCGCTCCGGCGTATTTTAAAAGCAATTTTTCACTTGGTGCTTAAAATCGTCCTAGTTGGAGCCGCGGCCTTCGATGTTAAATATTTTTTTCCTAAATTCGGGATTTGTTGGCAAATTTTAGGCACATCCCGAGCTCAAAACTCCGCTCTCAGTTCATGAACTCCTCTCACATCTGTTCTTCAAAACCTTCACGCCTAAATTTAGTGAGGAAGGCCAACTTCAGGTCATCCCAAGTGCAAAAAGTTCCTGCTACTTGTCTCTCATACCACTGAAACACCGTGCCTTTGAAAGTGGTGGGGAATATTGCTAACCAATGCCTAGGGGTTCTGGCATTGTTAGCCACACATATTACCATAAATTCTGCTACATGAAGATCAGGGTCTTCATTGTACTCTCCCTTAAAAATTGGTAATGGGACTACATTTGTTGGTCTGCTGTCATCAATATTTCCAGGATGAATCTGACTAGGAAGGGGACCTTGAGTTGCCATGGGGACTTCTGTAAAGAGTGCTTTTAGGGCGTCAAAGGAGGCTTTTGCTATGAGCTCATTCTCAACTTTGATTTTTGCCTTCTCTCTTCTCACGTACCTCTAGACTCGTTCTAACGCTTGCCTATTGATTGCATCATTCATTAGGGGCTTGGCTCTAACCAGTTGTTCAGTACTCAACAGAATAGAATTAGAGAGGGGCTTCAGTCTCTGGGGGATTCTCTGGCCAACATCTCCTCTACTTCCTTCTTTTCAACATCTCTAAATTCAGCTTTCAAACCACTACAGAGGGGGAGATATTCCGTTCTGAAAGTATCAAAACTCCTTCTTCTTAGGATCGTTGTTGTGCCATCATTATAATAATGCGAACTTCTGAGGGTTTCAATAGTGCATGTTGTGAAAAACACTCTGTCTACCAACTTTCAATGGGTTGCTAATTGGACAAACAGAAGATTGTTAGAACACCAAGCATCCCACGTATCTTACTGTTGAGCATTCATGAACAAATCCCGCCTCTTTTCCTTCTTGTTTTCATAAACCTTTTGGAGCCCCAAGAGGAACACCAAGGAAAATGGAATTCTCTTGCAAGAAAATCCATCTTGTAACATCAACAAGCTTTTATTTAATTCTTTTGATTATCAAAACAAAGAAAATAGCAATTATTCACGCAGCATCATAGTAGATATCTCCCACGGATTCGATAGAATCAACCATATTCTCCAACATATTCACAAAATCTATCAATAGAACAAAAAACACAAAGGAATACACCATCTTTGAATGGAAATACATCACATATTATTCATCTTTAATATCTTCATAGTTCTCTCTCTCAATCTCTCATATACAATTACACTGTTTTGATAGATTTGACTATCTCTGACTCTCTCTCTCTCTCTCTCTCTCCATCAATAATACATCATATCCTCACTACAATGCTCTCATAATAACCCTCAATAATCCTTCTTAGGTCGTGGATGCACCTCCCAAGAGGTATGTCTGATATGAAGTCACTAGAGCCATTATAATGTCTTTTCACAGCTCACTACTGTCATTGTCACTTAGTCTTCTCTTCAGTCTTTAGCAGCTGTTTCTTCCACTTGTTTTAGCTCTTTTGAACTTAAATTCATCCTTTCCAAAGGTTAGAAAACTTTCCCAAAGTCACACATACATTCTAGAGAACACTTATAGAAGGTCTACAGAACAGTCACAGTACAGTACCAGAACACCTACAGTGAAAATAAGATAAAGATTTGTATGGTAAAGTTTTGTGTGTTGGTTTTTTTTTGTTTAATAAATTGTTTTAGATAGGGGTACCGTGTATACAAATATTTTAAAGTAAAAAATAAATGGAAAAACGTCAGGGGGATGGGTGGAATTTTTGAAAAATTTTCAAAATGTTTAAATATTTTTTACTAATTTTAAATGAATTTTCTGCATTTTAAAGGTATTTTTGAATAAATTGACAAATATGGAATTTTTTGGAATTTTAGGGGTTTAAATTGCTAGCGAAAAAATTTCCAAAAATTTGCAAAAAGTGAAGGGAATTTTTAGAAATTTTAATGAAATTTTTTTGAGTGAAAATTAATTTATAAATTAATTAAATCAGTTAAATAAGGAAAATCAGCTTAGTTAAGTAAGGTCGAATTAAGTCAGCTAAGGCATGGAAGTCAGGGTAAGTCATATAAGTCAAGCTAGGTTAGGTCAGGTTAGTCAAATGGAACTAGGGTAGTCTGGGTTAAGTCAAATAAGTAAGTTAAGGCAAGTCAGAGGAGACTAACCTAAGAGGGGTTAGTGTAACTAAGCTAGGGTTAGATAACTCAACTCAGGTTAGTCTAACTATGCTAGGGTTAGTGTAACTAGGGGGTGGGGTTAGGTTAACTAAGGTGGGTTAGACTAACCTAGGGTGGGGTTAACTAACTAGGGGGTGGGTTAACTAACCTAACTAGGGGGGGGGGGATTAACTAAGGTGGGTTAGACTAACCTAGGGTGGGGTTGTTTAACTTAGGGGGGGGATTAGGTTAACTAAGGGGGTGGGTTAGGTTAACTAAGGTGGGTTAGACTAACCTAGGGTGGGGTTAGGTTAACTTGGTGGGGGGGTTAGGTTAACTAAGGTGGGTTAGACTAACCTAGGGTGGGGTTAGGTTAACTTAGGGGGGGGTTAGGTTAACTAAGGGGGGGTTTAGGTTAACTAAGGTGGGTTAGACTAACCTAGGGTGGGGTTAGGTTAACTTAGGGGGGGTTAGGTTAACTAGGGGGGTTTTAGGTTAACTAAAGTGGGTTAGACTAACCTAGGGTGGGGTTAGGTTAACTTAGGGGGGGGTTAGGTTAACTAAGGGGGGGGGGGTTAGGTTAACTAAGGTGGGTTAGACTAACCTAGGGTGGGGTTAGGTTAACTTGGGGGGGGGGGGGTTTAGGTTAACGAAGGTGGGTTAGACTAACCTATGGTGGGGTTAGGTTAACTTAGGGGGGGTTAGGTTAACTAAGGTGGGTTAGACTAACCTAGGGTGGGGTTAGGTTAACTTAGGGGGGGTTAGGTTATTTAAGGTGGGTTAGACTAACCTAGGGTGGGGTTAGGTTAACTTGGGGGGGGGGGGGGTTAGGTTAACTAAAGTGGGTTGGACTAACCTAGGGTGGGGTTAGGTTAACTTATTAAGGTTAATTAAATAAAAGAAGGTTAGGCTAACTAACCTACAGTTAAGGGGAAGGAGGAGGAGGAGGAGGAGGAGAAGGAAGAGGGGAGGAGTGGCGGTGTGGTCGGCAGCGACGGCGGTGGAGCTGGCGAACTTGGCGGCAGTGCTGAACACGACGGCAGCGCAGGCGTCTCTGGCGGCGACGACGGACGTCCCGGGCGGCAGCGAGCATCGCTGGCGGCGGCGTCAATGCCCAGGCGGGGTGGCAATGCCCAAGCGGGGGCAGCCCTAGAGGAGCAGATGGGCGCTGGAAGGGGAGGGAGGGCGTGAAGGGAGGCGGAGAGAGAAGAGGAAAGGGTGGGGAGGAAGAAGGGGAAAGAGGAGGAGGAGGAGGAGGGAGAGGAGTAGGTGGGGGTAAGGAGGAGGAGAGGGAGGGAACAGATGAAGAGGGCGATGGAGGGAGGAGGAAGGAGGGAGAAGGAGGATGGAGGGAGCGGGAGGGAACTGAGGAGGAGGGTGATGGAGGCAGGAGGAAGGAGGGGAGAGAGAGAGAGGGGGTTACGGGGAGAGAGAAAAAAAAAACAAGAAGAGAAAGAAGAAAAGATAGAGAGAAAGAAGAAGAGAGAAGAGGGAAGGGGGGGGGGGGGGGTAGGTGGTTTCAACAGACACGGGAGGGGGGGGGGGAAATTTATTTGTTTGAAAAAAATAAAATAAAGATTTGGGTTGTGAAAAATAATAAAGAGTTTTGTTTTGGGTAGGTTAAAATAAGAAATAAATGAATTAAAAGAAAGGCGTGCCCCTTTCCGTGCGCAGGCGCGGGGCGGGGTAAAAAAATTTGCCGTGGTGGGATTAGAATGGTGTCGAGCCATCGGCACGGGGGGTGTGGAGGGGACCGGGCGTGGCAAGATGCGTAAAATCGCAAATGCAAGCGGTCACGCGCAAGACAAGTCGCGCGAAACACGTGAAAATAAGGAAAAATTAATATCTCACAATCCGATCGTCGAAACGAAATGGCGTAAAAATAAAAAATGTACCAGACAGCAGGGGGAACATAGGGGAAAAGGTCAATGAGGGTTTTAGGGGGAATAAAGGGCGTGCACATGCAAAAAAATAAAAAACGGCCTCGAAAACACTTCGGGAAATTTGCTTGTCAGAATGTAGGGCGGAAAGAAGGAAAATGGGCAGAAGAATGGGCCCAACAGCCCTATCACGTCAAAACACAGTTTCGACCGAAATAGGACGTGTTCACATGGGAAAAACGTAAAAATGACATATGCAAATACGATCGAAAATTAATAATAGAAAATTGATTCACCGGAACAGAGGGCAGCAAAAACGACAACTGTGCGGGAGACAGAGTTTCACAGGCCTGTCATGTTAAAACGCCGCTCCAATAGGGTTCAGAGGCTTTCACATGCAAAAAACACAAAAAAGACACTTAAAAACACTTTTAAAAATTAATAATAAAAAATCTGGAAGTCAAAATAAGGGGGAAAAAAAATTAAAAATATAGGGAAAGGCACAATGGACACGACTGTCAAGTCAAACTGGAATTCCAATGCAAACAAGGCAGGTTCACATGGAAAAATGTCAAAAAGATGCATGAAAAGGTCCCGAGAAACTGCAAAAATTAATATTGGACAAATCGCGCATCGAAATGACACGGAGTAAAAAGGAAAAATGTCAGGGGGAAAGTGATTGTCAGGGCTGCCATATCAGAATGTAGTTTTGAAGCAAGAAAAGTGCATTCACATGGAAAACGGTCGAATTTATGCAAAATATTTTAAAAATTAATAACTCAAAAACCATGCATCAGAATAGGGGTGGGTAAAAAGGAGACGTGGTCAGTTCGAAGGGATGAATAGGGCTGTAAGGTTGGATTGGAATTTGGGTGAACGTAGGGTGCGTTCACATGGAAGGATAGCAAAATCAAGGAATGAAGGAAAACTGCAAGGAAACGGCTCCAAGGGTGGGTTAAAAATGGACGGATGAGTGGGGAAGGGACCCTATCAGGGTAAAAGTAGGGCAGGCATAGATGCATTATTAGGTTAATGCAAATGCAGAGGGATAGGCAATGTAGACACGCAGGGACGCGTCCCCACACTTAAAACCGTAAGGGATAGGGTTGACCGAGCAACAGGGACCTAGTACCACACAGCAGACCATCCGCTAACATCTCCACACTTAAAAAATGACTGTCACTGACAAGAGAAGGTATAGGGTTAGAAAAACTTGGCCCATGTTGTCGAGAATCAAGGTTGATTGTCGATGGCACATCCACTGTTATTGTCGGCTGCAGGAGGTACCAAGGTATCTTCACACCACACATCCTTCGTGGCAGGGACCACGCGCCAGCACCCAGGGAGGTAGCTGGTGGATGAATCTCGTCGAGTCGTTGTCGCTGACGAAGGAGAGTCACTCAGCTTACAACACTTAGATGGGATGAGAGAACAGTCACTCGTCCCATTACGGACATCACTCGATGAATAATGATTGAAGTCCATATCTCACACCCGGTTTAGGATTTGATAAGGGAATGGTGCAGAGGGAGTATGCCAGGGTGCACAATTGATGGTGCATTAGTGAGTCCAACCCGTCTGGGATAGGTGCAAGGAGGAAGGCAAGGGAGCCTTACAGTGCAGTGTACAAAATAGGGTGACGTGTCCTGTGTTGATGGCAGAGACCCACCCCGTGGGTGCATAGGAAAAAGAGAACATACCTTGCTCCAAAGATCGTAACGTCCCTCAATCCTCACCTCTCGGTAGTTGATTGAAGAAACTCCAGTCACACTCAGCCCACCCTCTATCTCACGCTCTACTGAAAGATACAGGAGGGCAGCTATGTCCGAAAACCCATTGATGTAATCCTCACGGTCACTTGTGCAAAGGTTGTATCCCTTGTGCGCATTTGATGGTGCAACTATGCATCCCACCCTGTGCTAGCATACAGTGCAAGAAGGAAGGCCAGGAAGCCTTATGGTGCAGTGCACAGAAACATATCGTGCTTTGTGCATTGAGAGAGATGGCGTTGCAGTGAATCATCGTCCCCCAAATGCTCTTTGATAGCCACTCGCAAAGAGGGCAATTCCAGTTCAACATGGAAAGCAGCTTCTGTACCATACACCCTGAAAAGGGGTCTGTCTTGTTGCTGCTTTATGGGAGGTTCTGTACACCCAAAGGGCCTCTGTAAGTCGATCATCCCAGTCACGACGATGTGCGGCAATCGTCCTTGTCAAGATCAAGCAGAGGATGCGATTGGTGACTTCGACTTGGCCGTTGGCTCTGGGGTAGTAAGGAGTGGACTTGCGATGGCGGATCTTATACAGCTCTGTCAACTCTTCCATGACTTTATTAATGAAATGAGTGCCTCTATCACTAACCAGCTCTAGGGGACTGCCAAAATGGGTGATGATATTCTTGTACATGAACAGGGCCACGATGTTACCATTGTCTTGCTTTAGGGCTTTAGCTTCACACCACTTTGTGACATAATCCGTACATACCAAGATGTATCTGTTTTGCTTCCGTCTGGTGGGTGGGTCAATTGGGTCGATGAAGTCGATGCCCCACTTCTCGAACGGCTTCAAAGGAAGAATAGGTTGCACTGGCATGGCACTGGTCTTGGTGGGTTTCCCCATTCGCGCTGACAAGCATCATATTGCTTGCAGTAATCATAGGCATCCTTATGAATGGTCGACCACCAGTAACCTACTAGCAAAGCCTTTCTGGCTGTAGCTTCTCCTGCAAAGTGGCCTCCACACAGCTCGTCATGGCAAGCCTTCAAAACAATCCCAATCTCAATCTCCTGCAACACATCTTCTGAGCACTTCATCTTTGCCTTTCTTGTATAGTGCACTGCCTAACAGGGTGTAGGGGGCTGATTCTAACATAAGCTTCTTCCTTTCCCTACCAGAAATGCCAGGAGGGTACTGTTGGGTTGCCAGCAGATTGGCAATGCCTGCATACCAGGAGGTTATAGTTTCTACTAGGAATAGGGAAGCATCAGTGAGGTCTGGATCATCCTGCTCCTCGTCTACAGTCTGTGGGATATGCGACAGATGATCCGCCAGAACATGGGAACGACCAGGTTTGGTAATTACCTCAAAGTCGAACTCCTGGAATAGAAGGAGCCATCTCATCATTCGTCCTTTCACATCTGCTTTGTTCATCAGGAAGGATAGGGCCTTGTGATCTACATAAATTTAAAGTGGGTAGACAGTAGGTAGTGGCGAAACTTCTCTAGGGCAAACACCATTGCCAAACACTCCAGCTCTGTCACACAGTATAGTTCTGTTCCCTATCAGTGACTTTTCGGCTTGCATAATAGATGGGTTGATCTAATTTCGAGGGACCCTTTTGACATAGGACAACACCTAGCCCTTCAACTGATGCATCTGTGTGCACATGGAACTCCTTCGTCCAATCAGGAGGCTGTAAAATAGGTGCCTGTATCAGGCATTGTTTTAGAGTATTAAAGGCTTCTTCACAGTCATCCGTCCAAAGGAAATCAGCTTCTTTCCTTAGGAGCTTATGCAAAGGGGCTGCCTTAGTTGCAAAATGTGCAATAAATCTTCTGTAATAGCCCACATGGCCAAGAAATCCTCTCAATTGTTTGAGGTTTGACGGTGCTGTTAAGGCGGCAATCTTTTCAATCTTTGCCAGATCTATTGCAATTCCTTGTGCAGAGACAATGTGGCCCAACAGAACTCCTGAGGAGACGCCAAAGACACATTTTTCGGGGTTGAGAGAAATCCCATACTCTCGGCATCTGTCAAAACATTGCTCTAGGTGTCCCCAGTGCTCACGGATCAAACTATAGACACAGAAGTCATCAAGATACACCTCAATGAAATCATGCAGATGGTTCTGGAAGGCCGCCATCATTACTCTTGGAAGGTGGCAGGAGAATTACAGAGCCCGAATGGCATCACTCTGTAGGTATACGTCCCCCATTCCATGGTGAAGGTTGTTTTAGATTGGTCCTCTTCTGCGATTTGGACTTGGTTATATCCGCTGAATTCATCCAAGAGGGAATACAGCTCATGGCCTGCCATTGTGTCCAACAGTTGATCTGTAAAAGAGATAGGGAAGTGATCCTTCTTCGTCTTTGAATTGAGCTTTCAGAAGTCAACACATATTCGGAGCTTCCCATTCTTCTTGGGTACTACCACAATGAGCAAAACCCATTCACTGTTAGCCACAGGATAAATGAACTCTACTTCAAGAAGTTTCAATAATTCGGCTTCACTAGAGCAGAGTAATTAGGATTCATCCATCTTTGTCTTTGCCTTACAGGTTTAGCATCGGGCTCTAGGTCAATGTGATGTTGACATATTGTAGGATCAATCCCCTTTAGGTCTTTGTAGGACCAAGCGAACACATCTAAGTTGTCCTTTAGTAGGTCTCGAAGGACCACTAGTTCTTCTTTTGGAAGATTGAGACCCACTTTCAGGTGACGTTCAGTACCCTCAACATCCAAGAACGTTACTTGTCTTTCACCTTCCACTTCATAGATAAATGTCCCACGGATTGTTTCTGGGTAGAGGTTTGACTTCTTCAAGAGAGTCATATCCTCCTCATCTGATGTCCCACTAGAACCAGTGTCCTCCTTCTGAACATATGACTCATTTGTCTGTTTAAATTGCTGAAAGGGAATCAGAGCCTTATTTGCTTTTGTTTGAGTGGTAACCTCTTCAGGACTCAAGGCTTCATCTTCAGAGGATGCATCCAGGAATGTTACATAGCACGGACCTGCTAGAGGCTGTGACTTTGAGGACTTGGGCTTCTGTTGGCAGGGGGTATCATCATCATGTTCTCTTTGGACTGAACAGTTAGGGTGACAGGAGCCATTGGTGAACTTAATTTTTACGCCTTTAATCCATCGCTCATACAGATTCTCCATACTTTGGGGTCCATTGATCAACCTCAAAGGAAATTCTTCATCTGCACTTCCATAGACAACTTCATTTTCTTCCTCATCAGTTCTATTCTCTTCCTCTAGAGGCTCTGTCTCTGCTTTTGTAGAGGCTCTATAGGAGAAGAACAGATCTTCTGCCTCTGCCTCTGCTTTTGCTTCCATCACCAGTTTTGACTCTACTTCTGCTTCTGGTTCTAGCTTTGTATTTGTTACTGTCTTTGTAACTCTCTCTGTATCTGCTCTGTCTCTGTTCTGTAGACGTTCTATATCTGCTCTGTCTCTATACTGTCTCTGATTTGTAGCTGTACTGTCTCTGTACTGACTCTGCTCTATCTCTGCGACTGTCATGTAATAGGGAGAACAGTACATCCATGCTTCTTTTTCACTGTCAGAGGTAATTTCAGAAGTTAATTCTAATTGAGGTAGGAGATATTCACCCATGGTTAAGGATTTTATTTTCCTTGACAGTTGGCTTACAGTGCCTACTGTTAGGGATTGTGCCTCTGTTTTCTTAGGAAAGATTTGCTTAACAGTCTCTTCATCTCTTGATGTACCATCTATTGCCTCATTAGAGGAGTCAGTTATGACTTCAATGGATGTGGATCCATTGCCTTTTTGTGATCCATACAGCTTTAACACCGCTTTGTTGGGTCCTTTGCCTAGGGTTAGGGTTCCTTTGAACCAGTCCGTCCTGGCTCTTGCTTCAAAAAGCCAAGGTCTTCCCAACAGCAGAGGGTATGAAGTTCCATAAGAATTTGGTTTGACCACCAAATATGTTAGCCAATAGTCTCTTCCTGCAAGGTTGTTTTTACATATGGGAGGATGCCCAACGGTTTGACTCTACTTTGGTCTGCCAATCGGATAAGCCACTGTGTACATTGAATTCCTTGCAACCCTAAGTCCTTCATTGTGACATCCGTCATTATGTTTACTGATGAGCCTCCATCAATCAATGCATATAAAATGAAGCATCCTTCTATCCATACACTAATCTCTGGGGTTCCAGGATCTAGGAAGGCATTAGCCACATCTACTTCCTTTACAGGCTCCGGGGCCTTGTTGGTCTTGGTTGTGGTTGAAGGGGTGATCCTTAGTCCACGCCTTCGTGTCAAGATGCTTTTGAATCTCTTTCGATAGCTGGGAGACAGCATCATCAATTGCCAGAATGTTAAGTTTGGTTTAAAAGTATCTAGGTCCTTGACCAAGTCATAATCTTTAATAGGATCCACAGGCTTCTCCAGTCGGCTAGGGAATGGGGCTATACCCATTTTCATCTTTCCTTTTTCTTCTAACAATCGCAACATCGGTACTTATTCTTTTTTCGGAAGTGCTTCTGTATCATCTATCTCTTGGGCCTCTAGTCTTGTCTCTGGGACTGTCTCTATATCCTTCTATGGCACTGTAGTGCTCTGTATTGTACTGTACTGTTCTGTAGTGCTCTGTCCCTCTGTAGGTAGGTTGAACTTCACAGTCTTGGCAGGAGAGTCATTTCCATTCTAAACCACTGGTTCCTTCTTTTTGGTGCGCGTCACAGTGGCAACTTTCAACTCGACCAAATTGGAAGCAAATTCTTGTACCTTCTGTTGGCTATCAGTGACATTGGCCTTTACAGGGGCTGGACTGGGACAGTCCTTTGCAGTGTGGCCTTCTCCTTTGCATCGATTGCATAAGGGCTTGTAATCCACCGACCTTCTGGGATTTGGACAATTTGGTGAAATGTGTCCCTTTTCTCCGCATCTGTAACACCACCTCAGATCTCTGACCACCGCTAGACTGTCGTCCTTTGGAACTTTGAGAGGGAAAGCTCCTTGGACCAAAATTAGGACCAAACTCTCTAGGCTTGGGTCCAATATCATGTGTTGTCATTTTAGATTCCAGCAAGTTGAATCTTGCGTTTTCATCCTTCTGTCTTCGTTCATGCATCTCTTTCACAGAGCAAATATCCTCTGTATGGTTCTTCTGCAAACAATAAGAACAGAAGGCTCTAGGAATGGTTGGCTTTTGGGTACATTCAGTGGCTAAATGTCCTGCTTGATGACACTTTCCACACCAAGTATTTGACCGCATCACATCTCTTCCGGCTCTTGCAGAAGTGGATATATTGGCGGTATTCACCTTCAACGTCTGTAACTGCTCTGTAATCACATCCAGAAGCTCTTTCTTGATACTTGCAACTGAGTTGGATAAGTAGTCCTTCAGATTTTCACCTCCTGCGTGCTTGTTGTAGGGTTTTGGGAAGCTTCTGTAATTACTGCATACACGGGTTGGGTAGATCCAGAAGGTCCTCTATTTTGGTTCTGATTCAGAGCTCCTGTTGAGACTTGGGGTTGTTGATTCAAGCTAGTAGGATTCCACTGTTGTTGAGTCGCCATTGTAGGAACTGTTTGAGGCCACTCTATTCTGGTTCTAATTTAGAGCTCCTGTTGAGACTTGGGGTAGATCCAGAAGGTCCTCTATTTTGGTTCTGATTCAGAGCTCCTATTGAGACTTGGGGTTGTTGATTCCAGTTGGTAGGATTCCACTGTTGTTTAGTCGCCATTGGAGGAACTGTTTGAGGCCACTCTTGTTGTGGTTGAACCATCATCTGAGACACTGTCGTCTGCGATGACCACACTGGATTAGGTGCACTATACTGTGGCACTGGTTGCATTTGGGGATAGGGGTAGGGACTGTCCCTGGGACCGCATTTGATGGGTATACCATTCCAGGCATAGGAGGAGGTAAAACTACTCTTCCTGGAGTCATTGATAGCCTTGCTTCAACTTCGTTATACAATCTTGCACCTTCCATTGCGGCTTGCAGATTGACTGGTCTTCTCAATTTCACGAACTTGCGAACTTTTGGTTGGAGGCCCCTGAGAAACACTCCTTTCTAGATACCTTCATCCAAATGATGGTTAGTCCATCTCTTTAGGATAGATTCCATTCGCGAGACATAAGCTTCTACTCTTTCTCCAGAGGTTCATGAACTCCTCTCGCATCCGCTCTTCAAAAACTTCACGCCTAAATTTAGTGAGGAAGGCCATGTGCATAAAGTTCCTGCTGCTTGTCTCTTATACCATTGAAACGCCACGCCCTTGAAAGTGGCGGGGAATATTGCTAACCAATGCTCAGGGGTTCTGGCATTGTTAGCCACACATGCTACCATAAACTCTGCTACATGAAGATCAGGGTCTTCATTGTACTCTCCCTTAAAAATTGGCAATGGGATTACATTTGCTGGCCTATCATCAATATTTCCAGGACGAATCTGACTAGGAAGGGGACCTTGAGTCGCCATGGGAACTTCTGTAAAGAGTGCTTTTAGGGCGTCAAAGGAAGCTTCTACTGCGAGCTCGTTCTTAGCTTTGATTTTTGCCTTCTCATTTCTCACGTACCTCTGGACTCGTTCTAACGCTTGCCTCTTTATTGCGTCATTCATCAGGGGGTTGGCTTCAACCAGTTGGTCTGGACTCAACAGGATAGTATCCGAGGGGGCTTCAATCTCTAAGGGATTCTGTGGCCAACATCTCCTCTACTTCCTTCTTTTCAACATCTCTGAATTCAGCTTTCAAACCACTACAGAGGGGAAGATATTCTGTTCTAAAAGTATCAAAACTCATTCTTCTTAGGATCGTTGTTGCGTCATTATAATAATGCTAGCTTCTAAGGGTTTCAACAGTGTATGCTGTGAAAAACACTCTCTCTACCAACTTCCAGTGGGTTGCTAATTGAACAAACAAAAGATTATCAGTGCACCAAGCATCCCATGTATCTTGCTATTGAGCATCCACGAACAAATTCCAACTTTTTTCCTTCTTGTCTTCGTGAACCTCTACAGACCAAGACTCCTGAAGCTTCTTCACAATCTCCCACTTGATGATGTCTGGAAACTTCTCAATGAATGCCAAATATTCCATGGATGGTCATTCTCTCTGTTTCTTCTCTTCAGTTTGTTCCCAAACAGTTTGCCACCAAGATGCAACTTTCTGCTGTGTCAATAGGAAGAGGAAACAGTCCACCACATAGAGCATGCATCATGATGGTGATATGTTTCCGCCATTGTGGGATGAACTTCTTGTGGAAAGTGGCTTTGATTATGAGAAATTCCAACTCTTCAGTGGAAGAAGGAACTTTACAAACATCCATTGAATGTTTCTCTTCTTAGCAATGCCATTTCCTTCATTTTTAGCCTTTTCAAGTGCTTGTTGATGGAAAATTTCCCCGGCTGCGCACCAAAAACATGGAGCCCCAAGAGGAACACCAAGGAAAAGGGAATTCTCTCGCAAGAAAATCTATCTTGTAACGTCAACAAGCTTTTATTTCATTCTTTTGATCATCAAAACAAAGAAAACAGCAATTCTTCATACAGCATCATAGTAGATATCTCCCACGGATTTGATAGAATCAACCATATTCTCCAACATCTTCACAAAATCCATCAATAGAACAAAGAACACAAAGGAATACACCATCTTTGAATGGAAATACATCACATATTATTCATCTTCAACATCTTCATAGTTCTCTCTCTCAATCTCTCATATACAATTACACTGTTTTGATAGATTTGACTATCTCTGACTCTCTCTCTCTCTCCATCAATAATGCATCATATCCTCACTACAATGATCTCATAATAACCCTCAATAATCCTTCTTAGGTCGTGGATGCACCTCCCAAGAGGTATGTCTGATATGAAGAGTCACAAGAGCCATTACAATGTCTTTTCACATCTCACTACTGTCACTGTCACTTAGTCTTCTCTTCAGTCTTCAGCAGCTGTTTCTTCCACTTGTTTTAGCTCTTTTGAACTTAGATTCATCCTTTCCAAAGGTTATAAAACTTTTCCAAAGTCACATATACATTCTAGAGAACACTTACAGAAGGTCTACAGAATAGTCACAGTACAGTACCAGAACAGCTACAGTACAGAGACAGAGCAGAGATAGAAGCTCTACAGAAGATCTACAGAAGGTTATCAAAACCTCATAACTCATACTCAAACCATTCCAAACTTAAAAAACTATTCAATAAGCTTTCACAAGATCTCAATCCTCATCAATCATCAATCCATGCTTCATACAGAAGACAATCAGAACAAAACAAAAGCTATACAGAAGGTATACAGAACCAATTAGAACCTATCAGAACATCACAAAACCTCATATCTCCACTGAAAATTATCATGAAATTCCAAAACATAATCAATATCATCCAAAACACTCTCAAATACTTCCATTAACAATCATACATCACTCTAAATCCACCAAAAATCAATCATTCAGACCTCAAAAACAACAAAAATCAATCAAAAATTCAGTCTTTTTCCACTCTCAACACCTCCACAAACCACGGCTCCTGAAGCTTCTTCACGATCTCCCACTTGATGATGTCTGGAAACTTCTCAATAAATACCAAATCGGATAGTCATTCTCTCTGCTTCTACTCTTCACTTTATTCCCAAACAATTTTCCACCAAGATGCAAGTTTCTGTTGCCTCAATAAGAAGAGGAAATAGTCCACCACATAGAGCATGCATCATGATGTTAATATGTTTCCGCCATTATGGGATGAACTTCTTGTGGAAAGTGGCTTTGGCAATAAGAATCTTCAACTCTTCAGTGGAAGAAGGAACTTTGCAAACATCCATTCAATTCTTCTCTTCTTGGCAATGCCATTTCCTTCATTTTCAGCCTCTTAATCCGATACTTGTTGATGGCAAGTTTCCCCGGCTGCGCACCAAAAACATGGAGCCCCAAGAGAGAAACCAAGGAAAAGGGGATTCTACTGCAAGAAAATCTATCTTGTAACATCAACAAGCTTTTATTACATTCTTTTGATGACCAAAACAAAGAAAACAACAATTCTTCATGCAACATCATAGTAGATATCTCCCACGGATTTGATAGAATCAACCATAATCTTCATCTTCATAGAATCCATAAATAGAACAAATAATATAAAAGAATACAGCATTTTTGAATGGAAATCAATCACATAGTATTCATCTTCAATGTCTTCATAATTCTCTCTCTCAATCTCTCATATACATATACACTGTTTTGATAGAATTGGCTATCTTTGGCTCTCTCTCTATCTCTCTATCAATAGTACATCATCTCCTCACTACAATACTCAATAATAACTCTCAATAATCCTTCTTAGGTCGTGGATACACCTCCCAATAGGTATGTCTGATGCGAAGAGGCACCAGAGCCACTACAGTGTCTCTTCATAGCTCAGTACTGTCACTGTCTCTCCAGTCTTCTCTTCACTCTTTAGCAGCTATTTCTTCCATTTGTTTTAGCTCTTTTGAGCTTAGATTCATCCTTTCTGAAAGTTAGAAAACTTTTCCAAAGTCACACGTACATTCTACAGAACACTTACAAAAAATCTTCAGAATAGAACAGAATAGGAATAGAGAAGAGACAGAACAGAGACATAGGCTCTACAGAAGGTTTATAGAGGGTTACAGAAGGTCATCAAAGAACAACAAATCCTCATAACTCATACTAAAACCATTTCAAACTATAAAAAACTATTCAATAAGCTTCCAAAATATTTCAACCTCCATCAATCATCAATCCTTGCTTCATACAGAAGAAAATTAGAACAAAAGAGAAGCTATACAGAAGGTATCAGAACCAATCAGAACCTCAATAGAACCTATCAGAACATCACAAAGCCTCATACTTCTACTAAAAATCATCATGAACTTCCAAAACATAATCAATATAATCCAAAACACTCTCAAACACTTCCATAATCAACCATACATCACTCTAAATCCATAAAAAATCAATCATTCAGACCTCAAAAACAACAAAAATCAGTTAAAAATTCAGTCTTTTTCCACTCTCAATAACTGCACCACAAAACAATGCCACTATACTAGAGCTAGGGTCTACGGTGGAAAGTGAGCTCTTTAGACTCAAGGTCATGTAAAACCTAGGGTATATTTGGTCTTGTATGTATGCGCATAGTGTGAGGAGCTAATCCATGTGACGAAGGTGGGAGTGGTAGCCATGGCACACAAAGTGAGAAGGAAGGAGAGCACTAGTGTAGGGAAGTAGAAAATGAAGGTGAAAATGAGTTTGGAGTTATAGCTTTTATGTATCTAAGATTTTAAATAAAGATTCTTATAAAAATTTTAACCCTAAAGTTTCAAATTAAAACTCTTACCTTAGTTTCTTTATTTCAATACTTTAAAATCACCATTAAAATTACTCATATAGATAAACTCTTCGTTCTATATATTATATCCTCGAATATGCTTGGATCGTTGAGTATATTCAAGTCCAACTAGAGAAAATATAGAAAAATTTTAAGAAAAGAAATCTAAAAGACCTTAAAAATCCCTTTGGATCTAATTTAATATTTAAATTTAAGAAATGACTAGAAGAGATGAGCTACCATATAACATTATGCAAAGACAATTTTCCATAGATTATAGAACTCCACCTTGCAATTTAATTATGATATTAACTAGCACGCTTGGATCACAGTAAACTAACATGATCAAAATTGAAAGTACTCTAAAGGTTTGTATTCGCTCTTTATAAATTTTTTTTACAAGGATTCCACTATCTCAAGGATATGTGGAGAAGTACATTGTTTACATGTTATGGATTGCTCACTACGAGTCCTGACTTTTCTATTATCTAACTTCAAATAGAAGTTGTAGAGGGGCTCATTGGACATTAATTGGATTTCTTGTCTCAAAAAAGAAATGGGCCAATGACTCTCTGAGACTACAAAAGGATTATGACCTTTCCACAAGATAACCACATCTATGAGAGCTATATGTGTCTCATCTCAGGTATCTTGATCCAAGCTTATCTACTTTCCTCGTAAAATTCACCATCTTCTATATCAAAAGTGAATGCACATAGTTTGTCTAGTGATGAAATACCTATAATAAAAATAAAAATAAAAATAATGATAAGTAAATGTGACTAACACAACAATTCATCTAAGCAAGATTTGTGTCAATTAAATCAAGGCATGCAAAGTAGTAAAAAATATTTACTTGAATGTAAGATCAAATTGATGTTATTTTAACTTGCCAAGACTCACCTAATAGTTGACTCATCCATGCCTTAGATGGACACTTGCATTGATAAGTAAAATTTGTTTTCTTTAGAATATCACATGAACCAAACAAATGTGCAGACAATGAGAATGTAATAAACCAACTAAGATGCACATCTTTGGAGCATGTGGTGGGTTTCATAGCACTATTGATGTCAAATTTTATCTTGGACTTACATGCTCCTGACAACTCCAAGCTACCAATCAACCATTCACCACTAGATAGTGGTGGCAATGGGACATGTTGCAATCTTTGGCTTTCTTCTGCATACAATGAATTATAAAAAAAGATATTTTGAGTTGCAAGTTGACTTGTAGAGTTATTATCATAGATTAAAGAACCAATGTCTTCATGCCGAACATGTATCTTGCTACTCAAACATTCCACATTCTACCATTCATGCAAAGTTGATGGATATAGAGCTGTTAGTAAAACAAGATTGAATTAAATCACTGCAAAGATTTTTAAAAATAATTTTGATGCAAAAGAATAAATGATAAAATTTAAAAATGTACTATTTTGTTTATAATTTAGAATGTAGTTCTGGTCATGTACAGAGATTTGTTTGTGCGTGTAAACATGTTGGATCAACACTTCTGTTATTGTACTTGTTCCATTAAATACTTTTCTGAACTCTAAAATTCTATCTTTCCAATGTTTGCTAGGGTTTGCAACATCCTTACACTTGACCTTGAAACTCCCTCAAGTACTTGGGTGCATCCAAATCCAATCCAACTTATAGTACTTATCACAAATCCAATTACTGCCACTATCTTTCCTATTGAAGACCTCCACTACAAGTATGTTATTGATGTTTTTTCTATGTGAAGACATCTATAATAACCAAGTAGAAAAGTCATCCATCAGTATGTGTATAATTTGCAAATGTTCTCTCCAAATGAAATTAAATTTAAATGGAGCAATAAAAAAACATTTTATATGTAATTCTTTTCAAAAAGAAGCCCTGAGATGTTGAACAAGAAGTTGACTTCTAACAAGATGATTGTTACTTCATTGACAAATTCCTAGAGTACCAAAACAAAAGAACTCTCGTGTCAAAGCATACATATAAGTTACATAGGATTTGTCCAAATGAGTTGAAATTTAACTATGGAGAAACAGAAAAAAAAGACAATATACCAGTGGCTCTCTTTGCAAAGAAGCCCAAAGATGTTGAAGAAGTTGAGTTTTAAAAAAATCATTATTCTTCACCCTCAGAGATTCTTGGAGTACAAAAACAAAGGAGACCTCAATAGGCATATAACTTGCACATATTTTGTCCGAACAAGATAAAATTTAACTATGGAGCAACAAAAAAACAAGACAACATACTTGTAACTTTGTTTATAGAGAAACCCTAAGATGTCAAAGAAGAAGTTGAGTGTTTAAATGATCATTGTTCTTGACTATAAGAGACTCCTAGAGTACCAAAACAAAAGAAATTACATGTTAGAGAATGCACATAACTTGAACTGGTTTTGTCTAAACGAGATAAACTTTTACCATAGAACATCCATGGAAGAGAATAATATACTTGTAAAGTTTTGTGAAGAAAATCTTAGGGCTTCGGTAGAACAAGCTTTTCTCTCATAAAACATGTGAAGCTCACTCTATGTTTGTGTAGAGGAAATGAAATTTCACACAGTTACGGATAGGGCAAGCAACAATGAGGCCGTAACATTTCATCAGGAAAGAAGAAGAGGGGAAAGAGATATGATAAATTTGAGTTCTGCCTAAGAAAGAGGGGGAAACTGAAAAGAGGAGAAATGAAAAGTCAAACATATAAAAATGAAGAAAATGAAAATTTGAGTCACAAACTTCCAGGAAATGACAACATTGTATTCCCCACATTTCCCCTTATTTTATTGTTGAGGGAAGATTTGGGCCAAGATATGGCTAGAAGATTCATGTTACATGAATTTGGAATCCCACCTCTCTCATTGGTTAGGCCTATATTTGTTTATTTACTCCTTAAGGGGCAAAAAAGAGAGTCCATATTTCTCCTAATGATGGTATTGTTTTACATTAGTTATTGTTATGAAGCATCATGGTATTGCCTTAGGCGAGTGTAATTGACTTTGTTATTGGCAATTCCTATAGCTACCCATGGGGTGTGGAAGATGTCTCATGGAAGCCAATGCTTTCTACATATAGGCATCTACTCATAAAGTTGCTAGTATAAGTTTGATCACAAACCCAGGAGATGTTACATTAACATATGGTTAGGCTTAAAGGGGTGGGTCAAAAGCTTCTTGTGCTTAAAGATGTTCCTCAAGTTAGAGCCATCTTTAAAATCAAAACTTTTAAAGTATGTAATCATGTGTTGGAGGGCATTTTCAATCTTATTTTGCATCTAATTCTTTTGTGTTTATGGTGATTTATTTTTCATGTGTAAATTGGACATAGCATTGGATTAGTTGTTTTTAGATGCATCAATATGTTGTGTAGAGCCCACATTTTTTGTTTAATGATTTATGTGGGCCATTCGAATGAATGGGTGATTGGGTTTAAGTTTTTAAGAAGAGTTAAAGAATCAGGGGACTCACCCCCACAACCAACACGTGGATGCATACATACTCAACTCATTTACAAAATATTTATTAGCTTGGTCAAACTAATTTACCAACAATACATTCTTGTTAAGTTCTAAATGTAATTCATTATTATTGTTTTAAGAAAGTATGTGTTTTATCTTCTATCACATTTTGAAACTCTACCCCATATCTGAAGATATATTATGTGATGCTTAAATAGTCAATTATGCATTAGATAATGAATTGTGGGGGGAATTTTTTAAATTCTTTATTACCTCATAAATGACCTCATATAGACACCCATGACTAGTCTTTGTAGCACTAGATTTTGTCATTATTATCACCTTGCTATTTAAGCAAAGACTAGGAATTGAATATGGCAGTACAAATGGTACATTCAACAAGCCTATTGATGGATACAAATTCTTTGAAGTGGTCATGCATAGGTTGCATTGTTGTTTCAAAATATGTTCAATACATAAGAATGATGATTTTCGACATATTTCTACAATTAATATTAGCACTGCCATTGGTATGAAAAGTTAAGATTAGTTGGTAGTAGTTGTATCACCCATGGATTTGTGCTTTCTATGACACATTTCAAGCTCTTGGATTTATCTTGGGTGTAAGAGTTTTGTAGTGTGTAGTAGATTTAGTGAGTTGTACAAAATATGTTGGTAGTTTCTCTTTAACATCATTTGTGCAACTTTGGTCAAGTCAATGTCTAATTTGCAACCATTTTGAATGATTGTATTAAATTTTATCATTTTGATGCTTAAGTGAAAAGATCAATTCGGAATTAAAAATTGAGTATCTCAAGGGTCCATGACCCATTGCTATGAAAGCATCAATATTATCCAACATGGTGTGCATGGCAAGCCCATGTGAGAGTGTAGCCATTGATTATGCATGACCTATTGACTTGTATCTATAGCTAATAATAGGTTCAAATAGTAAGTAGTTTGTTGGTTAAAGTTACTTTTAAGATCAACCATCAATATAGTGTACTCATAATAGTGATTGGAAACTATACTAAGGAGTAGTATGAATGACAAACTAGTGCAACTTTGTTATATATTGCTTTGACATTCTAAGTAATTGAAGATTTGAGTGGAGATTATGAATGGGGCTTTCTTTACTTTATTGGAATAAAAGAAAAAACAATAGGTTACATTAGACTTCTTATATGCAAGCTTGGCCGATGTGCATTTCCACAAATGAGAGTTGGTTGCTAGTGTTATTGTTCAATTCATTTGGATTACAAGGTGTAGTTTGAACCTCATCATATTTCTACTATAGAATCTAGGATCTAAACAAAGATGATTTGCACTTGATGGTAGGTAATGGGAGAGATGCCAAGGTGACTTTGGGCATATGAGGAGGAGATGATTTGTTTGTACTTGAGTCTTTGAAACCTTCTTCCACTTTGAGTCAAATATGGTTTGGTGTTATAGCTTGTTGGATTGTTATTTATGGAGCCCTTTTATTTCTAATGTGCTTCATAGTCCCTTATATGACTTATTATAAACTTTTTATTTTACCTCAACAAATGTACTTTGTTCTACATTAGTATATCCTTGAATATGCTTGGATCGCTGAGTATATTCAAGTCCAACTATAGAAAATATAGAAAAATTTTAAGAAAATAAATCTAAAAGACCTTAAAAATCCCTTTGGATCCAATTAAATATTTAAAGTTAAGAAATGACTAGAAGAGATGAGCTATAATATAACATTATGCAAAGACAATTTTCCATAGATTATAGAACTCTAGCCTGCAACTAGCACACTTGGATCACAGTAAACTAACATGATCAAAATTGAAAGTACTCTAAAGGTTTGTATTTGCTCTTTATAATTTTTTTTTACAAGGATTCTACTATCTCAAGGATATGTGGAGAAGTACATTGTTTACATGTTATGGATTGCTCACTACGAGGTCCTGACTTTTCTGTTATCTAACTTCAAATAGAAGTTGCAGAGGGGCTCATTGGACATTAATTGGATTTCTTGTCTCAGAAAAGAAATGGGCCAATGACTCTCTACATTGACTACAAAAGGATTTTGACCTTTCCACAAGATAACCACATCTATGAGATCTGTATGTGTCTCATCTCAGGTATCTTGATCCAAACTGATCCACTCCCCTCGCAAAATTCACCATCTTCTATATCGAAAGTGAATGCACATAGTTTGTCTAGCGATGAAATACCAATAATAAAAATAAAAATAAAAATAATGGTAAGTAAATGTGACTAACACAACAATTCATCTAAGCAAGATTTGTGTCAATTAAATCAAGGCATGCAAAGTAGTAAAAAATATTTACTTGAATGTAAGATTAGATTGATGTTATTTTAACTTGCCAAGACTCACCTAATAGCTAACTTATCCATGTCTCAAATGGACACTTGCATTGATAAGTAATATTTGTTTTCTTTAGAATATCACATGAACCAAACAAATCTGCAAACAACGAGAATGGAATAAACCAACTAAGATGCACATCTTTAGAGCATGTAGTGGGTTTCATAGCACTATTGATGTCATATTTTATCTTGGTTTACATGCTCCTTACAAATCCAAGCTACCAATCAACCATTCACCACTAGATAGTGGTGGCAATGGGACATGCTGCAATCTTTGGCTTTCTATTGCATACAATGAATTATAAAAAAAGATATTTTGAGTTGCAAGTTGACTTGTAGAGTTATTATCATAGATCAAAGAACCTATGTTTTCATGCCAAACATGTATCTTGCTACTCAAACATTCCACATTCTACCATTCATGCAAAGTCGATGGTTATAGAGCTGGCAGTAAAATAAGATTGAATTAGAACACTGCAAAGATTTAAAAAAAAAACTTTGATGCAAAAGAATAAACAATGATAAAATTTAAAAACTTACTATTTTGTTTATAAGTTGCAATGTAGTTCTGGTCATGTATAGAGATTTGTTTGTGCGTGTAAACATGTTGGATCAACACTTCTGTTATTGTACTTGTTCCATTAAATACTTTTCTGAACTCTAAAATTCTATCTTTCCAATGTTTGCTAGGGTTTGCAACATCCTTACACTTGACCTTGAAACTCCCTCAAGTACTTGGGTGCATCCAAATCCAATCCAACTTATAGTACTTATCACAAATCCAATTACTGCCACTATCTTTCCTATTGAAGACCTCCACTACAAGTATGTTATTGATGTTTTTTCTATGTGAAGACATCTATAATAACCAAGTAGAAAAGTCATCCATCAGTATGTGTATAATTTGCAAATGTTCTCTCCAAATGAAATTAAATTTAAATGGAGCAATAAAAAAACATTTTACATGTAATTCTTTTCAAAAAGAAGCCCTGAGATGTTGAACAAGAAGTTGACTTCTAACAAGATGATTGTTACTTCATTGACAAATTCCTAGAGTACCAAAACAAAAGAACTCTCGTGTCAAAGCATACATATAAGTTACATAGGATTTGTCCAAATGAGTTGAAATTTAACTATGGAGAAACAAAAAAAAAAGACAATATACCAGTGGCTCTCTTTGCAAAGAAGCCCAAAGATGTTGAAGAAGTTGAGTTTTAAAAAAATCATTATTCTTCACCCTCAGAGATTCTTGGAGTACAAAAACAAAGGAGACCTTAATAGGCATATAACTTGCACATATTTTGTCCGAGCAAGATAAAATTTAACTATGGAGCAACAAAAAAAAAGACAACATACTTGTAACTTTGTTTATAGAGAAACCCTAAGATGTCAAAGAAGAAGTTGAGTGTTTAAATGATCATTGTTCTTGACTATAAGAGACTCCTAGAGTACCAAAACAAAAGAAATTACATGTTAGAGAATGCACATAACTTGAACTGGTTTTGTCTAAACGAGATAAACTTTTACCATAGAACATCCATGGAAGAGAATAATATACTTGTAAAGTTTTGTGAAGAAAATCTTAGGGCTTTGGTAGAACAAGCTTTTCTCTCATAAAACATGTGAAGCTCACTCTGTGTTTGTGTAGAGGAAATGAAATTTCACACAGTTACGGATAGGGCAAGCAACAATGAGGCTGTAAAATTTCATCAAGAAAGAAGAAGAGGGGAAATAGATATGATAAATTTGAGTTCTGCCTAAGGAAGAGGGGGAAACTGAAAAGGGGAGAAATGAAAAGTCAAACATAAAAAAATAAAAAAATGAAAAATTGAGTCACAAACTTCCAAGAAATGACAACACTGTATTCCCCACATTTCCCCTTATTTTATTGTTGAGGGAAGATTTGGGCCAAGATATGGCTAGAAGATTCATGTTACATGAATTTGGAATCCCACCTCTCTCATTGGTTAGGCCTATATTTGTTTATTTACTCCTTAAGGGGCAAAAAAGAGAGTCCATATTTCTCCTAACGATGGTATTGTTTTACATCAGTTATTGTTATGAAGCATCATGGTATTGCCTTAGGCGAGTGTGATTGACTTTGTTATTGGCGATTCCTATAGCTACCTATGGGGTGTTGAAGATGTCTCATGGAAGCCAATGCTTTCTACATACAGGCATCTACTCATAAAGTTGCTAGTATAAGTTTGATCACAAACCTAGGAGATGTTACATTAACATATGGTTAGGCTTAGAAGGGGTGGGTCAAAAGCTTCTTGTGCTTAAAGATTTTCCTCAAGTTAGAGCCATCTTTAAAATCAAAACTTTTAAAGTATGTAATCATGTGTTGGAGGGTATTTTCAATCTTATTTTGCATCTAATTCTTTTGTGTTTATGGTGATTTATTTTTCATGTGTAAATTGGACATAGCATTGGATTAGTTGTTTTTAGATGCATCAATATGTTGTGTAGAGCCCACATTTTTTGTTTAATGATTTATGTGGGCCATTCGAATGAATTGGTGATTGGGTTTTAGTTTTTAAGAAGAGTTAAAGAATCAGGGGACTCACCCCCACAACTGACACGTGGATGCATACATACTCAACTCATTTACAAAATATTTATTAGCTTGGTCAAACTAATTTACCAATAATACATTCTCGTTAAGTTCTAAATGTAATTCATTATTATTGGTTCAAGAAAGTATGTGTTTTATCTTCTATCACATTTTGAAACTCTACCCCATATCTGAAGATATATTATGTGATGCTTAAATAGTCAATTATGCATTAAATAATGAATCGTGGGGGGATTTTTTTAAATTCTTTATTACCTCATAAATGACCTCATAAATGACCTCATATAGACTCCCATGACTAGTCTTTGTAGCACTAGATTTTGTCATCATTATCACCTTGCTATTTAAGCAAAGACTAGGAATTGAATATGGCAGTACAAGTGGTACATTCAACAAGCCTATTGATGGGTACAAGTTCTCTGAAGTGGTCATGCATAGGTTGCATTGTTGTTTCAAAAAATGCACAATACATAAGAATAATGATTTTTGACGTATTTCTACATTTAAGATTAGCACTGCCATTGGTATGAAAATTTAAGATTAGTTGGTAGTAGTTGTATCACCCATGGATTTATGCTTTCTATGACACATTTCAAGCTCTTGGATTTAGCTTGGGTGTAAGATTTTTGTAGTGTGTTGTAGATTTAGTGAGTTGTACAAAATATGTTGGTAGTTTCTCTTTAACATCATTTGTGCAACTTTGGTCAAGTCAATGTCTAATTTGCAACCATTTTGAATGATTGTATTAAATTTTATCATTTTGATGCTTAAGTGAAATGATCAATTCGGAATTAAAAATTGAGTACCTCAGGGGTCCATGACCCATTGCTATGAAAGCATGAATATTATCCAACATGGTGTGCATGGCAAACCCATGTGAGAGTGTAGCCAGTGATCGTGCATAACCTATTGACTTGTATCTATAGCTAATAATATGTTCAAATAGTAAGTAGTTTGTTGGTTAAAGTTACTTTTAAGATCAACCATCAATATAGTGTACTCATAATAGTAATTGGAAACTATACTAAGGAGGAGTATGAATGGCAAACTAGTGCAACTTTGATGTATATTGCTTTGACGTTCTAAGTAATTGAAGATTTGAGTGCAGATTATGAATGGGACTTTCTTTACTTTATTGGCATAAAAGAAAAAACAATAGGTTACATTAGACTTCTTATATGCAAGCTTGGCCGATGTGCATTTCCACAAATGAGAGCTGGTTGCTAGTGTTATTGTTCAATTCATTTGGATTACAAGGTGTAGTTTGAACCTCATCATATTTCTACTATAGAATCTAGGATCTAAACAAAGATGATTTGCACTTGATGGTAGGTAATGGGAGAGATGGCAAGGTGACTTTGGGTATATGAGGAGGAGATGATTTATTTGTACTTGAGTCTTTGAAACCTTCTTCCACTTTGAGTCAAATATGGTTTGGTGTTATAGCTTGTTGAATTGTTCTTTATGGAGCCCTTTTATTTCTAATGTGCTTCATAGTCCCTTATATGACTTGTTTTAAACTATTTATTTTACCTCAACAAAGGTGCCACCAAAACTTATTTAGGGCTCATATAAGAAGGCACCTTATATTGGCTAGGCCATGGTTGTTTGAGAGGCATTGTTAAGCACTTTCACATAAACTAAAAACCCCTCAGAAAAACATTAGATAGGTAGGATTTTTTAAGCTTAGCTATTTGTGTGACTATTTTTTTTTTATATCTTGTTTTTTTATGTTTGTCTAGATCAAGATTTTTTTTTTCATTTTATTTGGATTTTTAAAGCGTGAAAACTTGATCGTCTTGGTTGAGTTTGGTATTTTTCTCGATAGATTATAATAGGATCGTGATAGTAGCTACTAAACATCTTGAAACATGTTTATTTTCTTGCTGATATTTTTACACATCATAGGGATTTTGGGTTTAGGAGCAGTTCACATTGCACTTGTCAGATACACTATACTCGGGGATCATCTCTTGATTTTATCAATTACTTCCATCCAAGGGTTGGGTTGATGCACTCTAGCACCATTTTTGAGCACTAGCACGACATGATGCCCACTGCAGCTATATGTAGTAAACCTTAGATACATGCATATTGGAGAGAGCACCTTTCATTGAGCACACATAGTTCTTTTCCCACACGAGAGTTGCGATCTTCATCACCAAAATAGGAAATGTTGGATGAGTGGACAAGTGAGTTTGGGGTCATGAAGGATGCATATAGTTGTGAGATGGGTTGTTTTACTTAGTCAACATCATGAGAACCATATTTTTGTTGAGTGATTGTGAGATTTTGGGCGGCAAGTGGAGTAGAGTATAACATTTCTTCTTCACTACGTGATGAGAGGTGAGACTAAGGATTCCAAATTAATCAAGGAACAATGTTTGCATTTTGCATGATGCATGGGCACTAGTAGATAGGCTAGGCACCATTTTTTAGTGCATTCATGTTTTGGAATATTGCATGGATAGTTTGAGTGCATGACAAGTATCAGATCTACATTTTTTCTCAAATAATGTGTGATTGAGCACATAGTTCATCTTTAGAAGCATGATTTTTTGGTAGGACACTTTGCATTGAAACAAAGTCGAGTACATAGGAAAAATCATTATTCTTTGCAAAACATAACGGAGGCTTGAGTTTATCTACAAGGATTATTATGGTTGGAATCTCAAGATTTGTACTTAGATGACTTTTATTTTGATTTAACACTATCCTTAGTTAATGGCTTAGTCATACATTGCCAAAACGTACAATTTCCTAGGTTTCCCGAACGAGTTGGGCACTATATTTCATCTTGATATTTGTTACTATAATAGGCCATGCCATGTGAAGAAAGCAAGGGATCAAATACAAAGAAAACATTTGTTGGAGGGTATTGAGTAGCAGATTATGCAAGATTTCAATAGTGGGAAGTCTCGTGCGTATGGATTAATGACCTTTGAAAGAGAGCAGTTTGTGGAAGAAATACTGACTCAAGGTAGGGTGCATGAAGTGGATGGGAAAAAGCATCTACTGGAGCACTCAAATAGGTGAAGGTAATTCATTACCGAGAAGCAATGAGGTCAAGCAAGAGAGACTCTAACATGTTACCTAGGATGGACGCCAAGGTGCTTCAAACCAAAAGTACTGGATGCAAGAGCAAGCATAGCCTTTGTGTGATAGAGCATGCAAGTTTGATGACTTGGCTTTTAGTTTCAACAGGTGGAAAGGATTCTATGGTCTTACTACATTTTTTAAAGGTAGGATATGTGGCAACAAAGGCCAAACAAGGATTTAATAATGGGGAATGTTGTGCCATCATCCAAGTGTGGCACCCCATCTGCAGTATCTACTTTGGGAGTTTACATGCTTTCCTAGAAATTAAATAGGAAGGCAATATGATTTGAAGCTACATCTTTCATGTGAATTAGATTGATACTAGACTAGTCATACAAGAAAGCTGAGTGTGGCATCAAAAGGTGGTGTTGTTGAGCTAGCATTTTGAGCTAATGAGTGAGTAGCATGTCAGTCCCATTATGCTCAACGACTTCATCTTCGTGGATCAACTTTGATGGAGATTATTAGAATGGAGTTGCTAGAAGATACCAACCACCGAAAAGAAGATGTTGATATTATTATGTAATGAGCCAAAAGTAGGATGGTCATGAGCATAACATAAAAAGGAAAAATTATTGGAAAATGCCTTAAAGCTTTCTAAGAGTGTTGTAATAAAAGCTTAAATGTAAAAGAAAAGTTGAAACATATGCATATCTTCTGGATGTGTGTTTGATTTCTTTTGTTGCTTGAGGAGCTTTAGAAAGACATTGAGGTGTTGCCAAACCTCCATCCTTAGAAATGTAAGTTGTAGTGTGCTTGCAACATTTGTTGCTATCCCACATAACTCTCTCCAATGCTCCCAAGTAATACTCACCTATTTTCTTGTATGGTTTTCTAAATAACATTTGGCTTTTTAGCCTCCCATTGAGACATGAGCTAGGACATCTCTTGTTTTCCCTAAAAGTGTTGAATCTTTTCTTAAGTGAACTTGATTTCCATGAAAACCCATTTTGGAGAGTAATTTCTCACATTTCTCAATACACTCATTCGATAAAAGACAAGGGCTATATCGAGTTCTCATCGTTGAGATGTAACCTGAGAAGCTTGTCAAATATTCTAATCTCTGCATGCAAAGTACGTATATGAACATTTCTAAGATGAATTGAAAGAATGGGATTCCACATGTCTTCTTTGTTTTTAAATTTACTCAAATCTATAGAGTCTCTAGTTGGGGCTCTTCTTATAGGGCACAAGTTGCTCCAATGTTTAGACTCAACACTTTCCATGCAATAGGATATTTTGCATTTGTCCTATTACATATTCCAAACATACATTTGATAGTTTTTAAGTTAGCGCTCATAAGCCATTCCACATTAAAATTACCAACACCATCAACCACAAACATTTCTCCTTCACTTTGAGACTTAATAATGTTTGGAATACATGTATGAGTGAACAGCCATTTCAATATTTAATGATTCTCAACTGGTACTTGAGCTGCACCACCTACTAAATCTCCATCTTAGACTTGAACTTATGCACTGGTGCTTGATCCTCACCATTGTTGTAGTCCAATACCTTGTTCATGATGCAAATGCTATCTCTTTCCATCTTTTGTCCTTTTTGAATC
Source organism: Lygodium microphyllum (assembly GCF_053477565.2). Lineage (NCBI taxonomy): Eukaryota > Viridiplantae > Streptophyta > Polypodiopsida > Schizaeales > Lygodiaceae > Lygodium > Lygodium microphyllum. Next base: position 187,739,061 of record NC_141136.1, read on the forward strand.
TGTGCTTTATCTAACTTCAAGGTAAACTTCAAAACACTGTGACATTCCTCTACTCTGAGTCTATACATGTGAAACATTGCAATCTACACTCTTCTTAGATCAGCCCATATATTGTTAAACACATTGCATTTAAAACTAGATTTTCATTTTTTCTTTTCCTATGGCATAGACGCTTCGATATGAATGTATTCCCCAAAAATATGTGGAATCTTACGATTCACAGTAGTCCTTGCAACCAATACTGCAAGGGCTCGAGCAACCCAAATGCAGTTACTCTATTATATTTAAGATTTTTAAACTATAATCTAGAGATAGAATGATAACCTTTTCGACTAATACCCATAGTATCACATATCTCTATAATACCCATAGTATCACATATCTCTATAGTCTCTTCATAGCTCACTACTGTCATTGTCTCTCCACTCTTCTCTTCACTCTTCAGTAGCTCCTTCTTCCATTTGTTTTAGCTCTTTTGAGCTTAGATTCATCCTTTCCAAAAGTTACAATTTTTTTTCAAAGTCACACATACATTCTACAGAAGACTTACAGAAAATCTAGAGAACAGAACAGAACAGGAATAGAGTAGAGATAGAACAAAGACACATGCTCTACAAAAGGTTTACAGAAGGTCATCAAAGAATAACAAATCCTCATAACTCATACTAAAACCATTCCAAACTATCAAAAACTATTTAATAAGCTTCCAAAAGATTTCAAGCTCCATCAATCATCAATCGATGCTTCATACAGAAGAAAATCAAAACAAAACAGAAGCTATATAGAGGTATCAGAACCAATCAGAACCTCAACAGAACCTATTAGAACATCATAGAGCCTCATATTTCTACTAAAAATCATCATGAACTTCCAAAACATAATCAATATAATCCAAAACACTCTCAAACACTTTCATTATCAACCATACGTCACTCTAAATCCATCAAAAATCAATCATTCAGACCTTAAAAACAACAAAAATCAGTAAAAAATTCAGTCTTTTTCCACTCTCAACATATCCCCACACTTAGAAAGGAAGCCTCCTCGCGAGCTAAGGAAAAGAAGAATGTAAGTTCACTAAAGAGCTCAATTTGATCTTCTTTAGTATCTTCAACAATTACTCCACCACAACCCCAACTTATCACCTGTATCTCTATAAAAAAATACTACTAAAGGAAAACTTTGTTATTCATTAACACATGTGATAAAACATAAAAAGTCATAAAAAATTTGTAAAGGATATAAGAGGTTCTTCAACTTTCCATCGTAGGCTGGCCATCCACCATCACCATGAAAAGAGAGCTCTCGAACAAATTATTCAACCAACACAAACTCACCATATACAAATTAATACAACACATACACAAACACAACCATCTGAATGGCACCTCCAAAAGATGTCTCATTAAGAAGCACAAAAGATACATACAGGGGTATCAATGAAGATGATCCCTCTTGAAGGCTTGATGATTATAAAAGCGATCCAGGGATAAAGACTCATCTACAAAAGATTTTGGAGGATTCTAAAAGAATTGAAGGCAGCACATCCGTTCTAGCAAAACAAGGTATTTGCTAGGTAGACAAAGGACATGAAAATATAGGACATCCAACTATTGGGAATCAATATTCACATTGACATTCATACAAAGCTTTGGAATGGCCTTTTGATTGTTATGGGAATGCTTATGCATATATGCTAAGTACAAAGCAAAATGGGCTGTCAATCTCACTCAAGGATCTAGAGATTGTGAATATTGTTGAGAAAATGGATATAATTTTAGTATGCTTGACTAGCAGTTGTCCAGTCCTCACCTGGAATGAATGGCCAGCTAATTTGTGGTCTCGTGAGAGAATCAATTGAGCTCCATCCTCTTCTTCTCGGAATCTACTGATCAAATCCTTCGTACCTAGTAACCAACTGAGGAGGTTGAGAAATAGAAGTGGCAAGAGATGGAAGAGAAATAAGTAAAAGAGGATGAAGAGATGGATAGGCAAAATCATAAAATGAGGAATCGGCTAAAGAAGGAGTAGCTGAAAATTTAAGCGAATCAGTTAGGAAAGGTGTCAATTGATAAGCAAGAAAAGTAGAAGGTATATGGATAGACGAAGAAGGACATGGCAGAGAAGGGAAAAACACTCGATCTTTAATGAAAGAACAATAGGTAAAGATTGGAATTTGAGAAAAACCCTGAGGTTGAAAAAGGAGAGGTAAGATAGCTGTTGAGTTGGATTGATAAAGGGAAAAATAAGCATCATAGCAATGGGCCATTTGTTGATAGTACAATAAGCTAGGAACAGAGGGACCTAAAAAAAATCGTCGATGGTAGGCATCAAAGAAGGATGAATCAAATGGATGGGCCTTGGAAAGATAAGCTAGGAGATCTAGCCTCAGTTGGTTAGTGCTCTGCACATAAGTAGAAGCTGTATTTTGGCGTTGGTTCAGGACTACAGAATCAATCATTGAATGCCATGAAGTGTCAAGGTAAGTAGCCACTTTAGAAGAATAGCACTGAAACATGTCATCTATCCTCAACTCCAAATGATTGACATATAAGGAAGCTTGTAAGACCACATCCCCCATATACCAAGCAAGATCTACATCATCTGAAATTAACAGATCACCTCGTAGGTACATATAAGACAACAACATGGTATCCGTTGTTACAGAATATTTAAAGACCATACAGATAACTTTTGTCAGCAAATTGGAAGACCAAGCCCCACTCCATTTATCCTCTGGAAGAGGGAGATCCATCGTTGAGAGCTTAATATAGAAGGACAACTTCTGCAACTGATAGTGGACAAAAAAGGAATGGTCGGGAGGAACATATTCTTGAAATTGCTCAAATGTAGACCATAATAAATCCATCCTGGACTGCAATCTTTCCACTTTATCTTGAAACAACAGACATAATGTGGCCTGCCTCTAGAGAACTGCTAAGTCCTGTTGAGATATAGAAGGAATCATAGGAACACTAGGGCTCGGAGGAATGGACCATGACTGCGCTAGTTGGTCCTGCAATTGCTTAATCGGGGAAGCTTGGGATTCCAATGTATTGTGAGCAGTCTGCAAAGCTGAGAGTTTCGTATCTAAAAGAGTCTTAAACTCTTGAGCTTCTTTGGACATTTTCTCTTTCTCTTCCGAAACTCTAGTGATCTCTGACTGAGCCACTACTAACTAAATTTTCAAAGAAGATATTTCTTCTCTGTAGGTCTCAATCATTTGTGTCTGTTGTTCCATTTGCTTAAACAGATCAGCAAGAGTATCTTTAGCAGAGGCTAACTCTGTGGTTGCCTTACGCATCTGGTCTTTGGATTGCATCAATTCTTCATAGAAAGAAGCATATAACTATTGAACACAAGCTGTTCACTGAGAGTTCAATAGAACTCTGGATGTCGTTACAAAGGAAAGGAATGGCATCCCCTGACACTAAATTGTTCAGCGAAGGAACTGATATTTCCAAAGAAACCTCTTGATGTGCCCTGAATAAGTTGTTGCATGTGAGGTAGACAGGGAGGTTACTTCTAGAGGTAGCACGAACTGTTACTGAAGGAATGACTGGTGGAACTTTCTCTGCTACACACTTCAAGCGCTTCCGCTGAATGACCAATGGAGGAGGGGAATGAAGATCCTCTGTGTCAATGGGTTCTGAATCTTCTGAAGGTGGAGGGGGAGGTACTGGATCAGATGGAGGAGGGGGTAGCACACCCTTCTTAAGGCCTGAATATGTCAAGAAAGCATATAAATATGAACCATAGGTTACGTTGGTGACATTCCCTCTAGTGATTTTGACAAAATGTTGGTCCATCTTCATAAGAAGGTAAGTACTCCAGTCAATGGAAACCCCTTTTAACACCATCCTGGAAGCTGTGAAGAGCTCCTTGGACAAATAGTGGGATGGTGTCTTGGCAGGCATGAACCTGTCTTGGAGAAATTGGCAGACTAGCTTCTAGAGAGGATCAATGATCATTGAAAAAGACACTCCTGAAGTGTTAATCACCTTCTTGACATCAAGGACCTCTTTGGTCTGCTTCTGTAACAGCTTGAGAATCTCGTCATTTGAGAGTAACTGTCTGGCTGTAACAAAGGGTTCTCCTTTGTAGGGAAGAGACAAAGCCTTCCCTAACTCTCTAGGTGTCAAAACCATGGAAGTACCACGAACCAAGCCGGATTTCTTACTGTATGATGCAAGAAACTCATCACATAGGGCTGGATCGTCTAGAATCAAAGGGAGTGAAGCAGCCATGAAAGTTGCAAGGCCTGCTTTCGCGATAGACTCAAAAGTCAGTAGGGAAGAATAATCCCTACTGATCAATGGGACATACTTAACAGGAGGAGGAGCTTGAGGCGCCATTCAGATGGAATATACACATACCACAAACACAGACAATCACAGAGAATGCCTGCAAAACAACAAAATAGCTATAAAAAAGAAATCAATCAAAAGAAGCACACACATACGTAACTAACCAATTGATCACCCCAAACAACCCACATCCTAGAAAAAATTCGGCATGACCCCTACACATATGCGATCGAAAGCTTCATGCTATGCAACAAGTAGTCACCCAAGACCTTGTATAGGGCAGAAAAAAAACTACAGACCGCACCCGTAATCGTATCACACAATCAAACCATAATACCTCAAAAACCTAATCAGGACATAACTAGAACTTTGATAAACAATATCAGCTTAAGGACTGTACGTACCCATCCCACGAAGCGTATTTATTAAAAAGAAAAAAAAGTGCAGTGAGGAAAATGATTTTAATGAAGGGTTCGTTTTAAGAAATTATTAACAATGGTTGAAATTTTATTAGGTTGTAAACCTTAATAAGAAAAGGGCGGTTCATTTTTAAATTGTTAGTTACAATTTATTAATGTGAAACATTGCTTTTAACAAAACTCGAACTGCGATCCCCAGACTCAGGTCTCTAAATGCATATTCATTGATAAAAAATTTAATGTGTTTGAAGCGCTCTTCTTTTTCAGCGCATGTATTTTCTTATGACGGTTGGTTCATTTTTATTTAAAAATTAAAGTTCCTCTAAAGTGTACGTAGCGCGTGCAAAGTGAACAGTGGATTGATTTTAAGTTATTAGAAAAAATGTGTGTTTAGTGCGAGCGTGCGTGGAAAAGTGGGTGAATAAAGTTCATTTTAATAGTTAACTGTGGTTAAGGGATAACCAAAATAAATAAAGCACGAAAAATAGATACCTGATAGGGGTGTGTATGCAAGAGACTGAGGGTACACTGAGTAGTTCCAAATGCAAGGAATCCAATAAAAAAAGCAAAAACCACTAACTGGAAAAAATAAAACACCTTGGTATTTGAAATAAAATTAAAAATTAAAATCAAGGCAATGTTAGTGGGATCACATTTGGTTTGGGTAATGCTCATTAGTGTTTGGGTGAGATTGTTATTAGTATTTAAAAAGGAAAAATTTATAATTTAAGTGTATTTTTGTTTTTATTTTTTCTTGGGTGTATTTTTTATTTTAAAATATTTAATTTATTAGGGTATCAATCAAACTTAATTGAAAATGAAACCATTACGCTTCAACAATGGATTTGTATTTTTTTAAATTATTTTGTATTTTGGCAGCTTATTTTTGGAATGTAAAATAAATTTGTTATGAATTTAGATTAAAAGTTTATCATTTGAGTCCAAAAATAATAGGATGATCATGTGCCAAGGTGTTTTCAGCTTAGAAAATATTTCAAAAGTAGTCAAAGGGATTTTTAATGGTTTTTTCTCAATTTTTAGTGAAATTTAAAAGGATTTTAAATATTGTTAATTTTTTGCAATTAATTCTTTATATTATACTCAGCAAGTTTAGCCAAAAAATTACCCAATTTAGTAAGAAAAATTTCAGTACTTTTTTGTTTTTTGATTGATTTTTTTATGAATTTTTAATATTTTTAAGTGTGTTTAGGTATTTTAAAGGTATTTTTCTTGGGTTTGTGGTAAATTAAAAGAGATACGCGGGCTGCGTGTGAACATCTGTGTGTGCTCGGGGACGGCACGTACCACCGCACGGAGAAGACGAAACGCGCGTCCTCGCGTGTGAACACCCGTTGGCACTCTTGATCATGCGAAGAAGCTATGGCACCCACACGAACACACGTAGACACGGAACCACCGGGCAGCAAGTGGCCTACATGGGGATGGTAGGGGAAGAGGGATGTAGGGGTAGGAAAGGGGGCTAGAAGGGGGGAAACTAGGGTTAGGTTAGAGGGGGTTTAGGTTGGTGTGACCAAGGTAGGGTAGTTGAATTAGGGGGAGGGGAGTTAACTAGGGCAAGTTAGTTAGCAAGGTTGTAAAATATTACACGGCGCAGCGAACAGAATCTGAGAAAGAGATAGAGAGTACACAACAGATAAGAGGAGAATCAGTAAAATTCTTTAACTCCAAACAACTGATACAAAGATGGCTCTGTCCACCCGTGCACTTCCACTAAATGAAGCTTAGATGGCGATCTAGACAGAAGATAGGTGAAGAGCTTAAGGCTAGCTGGAACAACAACTCTGACTGGGTGAAAGATGAGTGTAAGATGGCTGCGAAGGGGTTTAGCTTTTATAGCCCGCGAAGGTCGTTAGGTCGGCCTACTGACCAACCTACCATATGAGCCTCCACTAGTCGGCCAGGGAATATTCCAGGGAATATTCCCTTTACCATCGGGCCAGGGGCGCTGCCCCCGGACCCCCGCCAGGGAGGCCGCTGGCCCCCCTGGGACCCCCCAGCCAGGGGCCGCTTCCGCAGCCCCCGGACCCCACAATAGGGGCCCTTTTAACTCCCTTACTATGCAACTCAATGCAATGTGCCTCGAGTTGCTACCAGCTTAACCACTCTGTCTAACCCAAAGATTAGACCCACAATGGTCACCTTTTTGCCATCCGGTCACATAGACCTCATCCGATATACAAGTCAGGACTCCACCAATGTCCGGGCTCACACTTGACTTCTCCTCATAATGGGGGCCTTACAACTTTGAGCACCATGGATCATTGGTAGTACCTAATGAGGGTGGGGCATTGATCATATCTAACACCCCCCCTCAATGTCCACCCATAGGTGAACTATCTCCTCGGCCCAATGCCGAGTCTCTGAAGATGAACTTGAAGCAGATCCTTCGTAAGTGCTTTGGTGAAGATATCTGCTCCATTCTCTTCTGTTGGACAGTAGACCAATTCCACTATCCCATCCTCCATCAAATCACGCACATAGTGATACTGGATCTCTATATGTTTGGTGCGTGCATGAAACACTGGATTTTTGGCAATGGCGATGCAACTCTGATTGTCACATCTCAACACAGTTGGTTCTTCATCCTGCACTCCCATATGCCATAGAATCCTTCTCAACCATACGGCCTCACATGCAGCAAAACAAGCTGCCTTGTACTCTGCTTCGGTAGAAGACAATGCCACTGTTGGTTGCTTCTTACTAATCCAAGAGAAAATTCCTGAACCCAAAGAGAAACAATAACCAGAAACTGACTTCCTGGAATCAATGTCTCCTGCCCAATCTGAGTCACAGTTCCCCACAAGAGAAGTTCCGAAACTGTATGTGATACCATAGTCAAGAGTTTTCTTCAAGTATTTGAGCACCCGCATCCCAGCCTTCCAATGACTCTCATGAGGTTTGTTTGAGAACCTGCTCAAAACACCAACAGCAAAACTGATATCTGGTTTGGTGTTACACAAGTAGATTAGACTGCCGATCAACCTCCTATACCTCCCAATGTCTGCTAGTGCTGATGTATCCTCAACGGATAACTTTACATTCACCTCCATAGGTGTAGCTATCTCCTTGCACTCGGTCATGCCAAATGCCTTCAAGATCTCCCATGCATACTTCTTCTGAGAGATGAAGATCTTTCCTGGCTCTTGCCAGACTTCAATCCCCAAACAATAGTGCAGCAAGCCCAAGTCTGTCATTTCAAACTCAAAACTCAAAGCCTTTCGAGTTTGGTTGATCATATCTTCATAGTCACCTGTAATAAGAAGGTCGTCCACATATAGGACAATCACTACAGACTTTTTACCATCCCTGTAAACATACAAGTTAGCATCTGAGGCACATCTTTTGAAGTTTAGGTTTAAAAAGAACCTATCTATCCGCTGGTACCATGCTCTGGGGGCTTGTTTCAGCCCATACAATGCCTTCTTCAGTTTACACACTTTGTTCTCAGAATGGGGGGCCTCAAACCCTGGTGGCTGAGCCACGTACACCTCCTCCTTGAGGTCACCATTTAAGAACGCTGACTTAACATCCATTTGGTACACTGGCCACTTCTTGTGGGCAGCCACTGCAAGTACCGTGCGAATAGTGGTCATTCTGGCAGTTGGGGCAAATGACTCTTGAAAATCAAACCCTTCAACTTGTGAAAATCCTTGGGCAACTAGTCTAGCTTTGTACTTTTCTAAGGTACCATCAGCCTTGTACTTTACCTTCCAGATCCACTTGGTGCCAATAATCTTCCGCTTTGCTGGCCGATCCACTAGCTCCCAAGTGTCATTCTTCATTATGCTGTCATACTCCGCCTGCATAGCAGCCTTCCATGATGGATCTGCAAGTGCTTCTTCTAAGTCAGTTGGCTCCTTTACTTCTCTCATAATCTCAACCATCAAGGCCATGTTGACTATGTGAGCAGAAGCCCTCCTTTGCTCCTCTATTCTCTGAGACCTCCTTGGTCCGTCTGCCTTCTCCTCAACAGATGCAGGCATAGGATTATTGTGGTCATAGAGCTGCTTCACCCAGCGCGGCAATGGCTTTTCCGGTGGGGTGATATCAGGTTGGTGAACTTTTTCCTCATCATCTGAAGATGATGCTTCCTCCTCCTTAAGGATAGGGATAGCTCTCGGGACAGGTTCATAGTGGACTACTTCTTCGCTTGATGATAAAGTGGAAGACCTTGCCTTCTCCTCCTCCACTGTATGCGGCTCCTCCTTGAACACCACATCACGGCTCGCGATGATCTTCTTTGCCTCTTGGTCATATAACTTGTAAGCTTTCTGCTCATCACTATAACCCAAGAAGATACATTTTCTGCTTTTTGGTTGTAACTTGTTTCTCTTCTCATCTGGAACATGTGCATAACATTCACATCCAAAAATTCTGAAATGTGAAACAGATGGTTTCTTACCAGTGTAAGCCTCATGAGGTGTTTTTCCCTTGAGAGCCTTTGTGTAGCTCCGATTTAGAATGTAGACTGCAATATTAACAGCTTCAGCCCAAAAATGGTTAGGCAATCCCTTGCCCTTTAGCATGCATCTTGCCATCTCCACAATGGTACGATTCCTGCGTTCCACAACACCATTCTGCTGAGGTGTGTGAGGCGTCGTCAATTGACGCTTGATCCCTTTGCTCTTGCAAAAGCCTTCAAACTCCTTTGAGTTGAACTCACCACCACCATCTGTTCTAAATTTCTTCACACTTTTCCCTGTTTCATTCTCAACAAGTATTAGCCATTCTTTAAACTTACCAAAAGCTTGAGCCTTATCACGAAGGAAGTACACCCACATCTTCCTACTGTAGTCGTCGACAATCAACATAAAATAAGAAGATCCCCCCAAGGCCTGTGTAGGCATCTTACCACACAAGTCAGCATGCACCAACTCTAGAGGAGCATGTGCTCTATTCTTGCTTTCTTGTGGAAATGCCTTTCTCTGTTGCTTGCCCATCATACAAGCTTCACATGGTTCCTTCAATTCAGTTATTGTAGGTAGGTGAGCAACCATACCTTGCTTTTGCATCTCCTTCAATACTGCAAATCCGATGTGTCCAAACCTTTCATGCCAAATCTTACTTGTGCCCACTCCAGCGGTGGCTGTAAGAGCACTTAGCTCATACAGGTTGTTCCTTCTTTCTCCTTTGCCAACAATTGTGCCAGCACTATCAATAATTTCTGCACCTGTCTTCTTGAACCTCACTTCATGACCAAGATCAGTTATGGCAGCAACTGATAAGAGATTTCTCCTGATTTCGGGAACATACAACACATTTGAAAGCTTTTTGACTTCACCATTTGCAGCAACAAAAGAAATAGTACCTGTGCCCGCAGCAGGGCATTTAGCATCATTTCCAACCGTCACAGTGATGGATTCTTGTAGAGGCTGCATAGAACTGTATAGACCTTTCTTGTTGGTCATGTGACGGGAGGCCCCACTATCCAACACCCAAGAGTCAGTGGTAGATTCTTCTTGCGCCGAGGAGCACACTTCCTCAATGGTCGCCATGAATAATTCCAACTCTGCTTCAGCCGTATTGGCTGTCTCTTTCCCTTTAGTTTTAAGGGTACCATTCTTTTCATCTGCCTTCTTGACACGACAATCTGCAATTGCATGTCCTTTCTTCTTACAGTAGAAGCACTCTCCTTGAAACTTCTTCTTGCCGCCCTTTTTCTTTTTGTCACCATCATTTTTGGTGGAGGAAACACCTTTGCCTTTTGCATTGGCAGAGAATGCAGCATCTCCATTGTTGCTTCCTTCTCGGGCTTTCAGCCTCAACTCCTCCTCCATTAATAATGCACAAAACTCCTCAAAAGTCAAAGCTTGAGGTCTCACCTGAGTATTAAGGGCAGTTACTAGTCCATCAAACTTTTGTGGACAAATCCGAAGACACCTCCGAGCTAGCTCTTCGCTAGTCTTTTGTATCCCAGCGCCAGCCATCTAGTCGCGCAGATTCTTAATCCGAGTGATGAATGCTTCAACCGTCTCTCCTTCAGCAAACTTCTCCGCTGCTAGTTGATTCTCCAAGTTTTGAATCCTTGTTTTGTTTCGTGTTTCATACTGACTCCTTAGTACATTCCAAGCCTCTGACGCTTTGGTTGAATGCTGACTCAGAGTCAAAACACTGTCAGAACAGCTTGTAACTAAGGCACACAATGCATATGTATTCCTTCGTTTCCAAGCTCGTAGAAGATCTGCATTCGGAGGAATCATCACACTAGGATTTGATGGGTCGGGGATAGGCTGTGGTTCTGCGTCAGTCCCCAGCACAGTCTCCAGAAGCTCATAAGAATCAAGGATAGTTGTAATTTTGAACTTCCACAAGGTGTAGTTTGTACAATCTAACTTGCCTTCGCTGAAGGTTGGTGGACGAATCCTCAGTGTTTGAATAGCCGGTACAGCAGCACCACCTCTTGCACCGCTTCCTGATGCGCCAGAACTGCTTCCCGGAGTCGACATCGTTTCTCTTTGCTGTTGAAGCCTTTGCCTCTTGCACGCTCTCCGATCTCTAGAGCCCCCTGGGCTCTGATACCATGTAAAATATTACACGGCGCAGCGAACAGAATCTGAGAAAGAGATAGAGAGTACACAACAGATAAGAGGAGAATCAGTAAAATTCTTTAACTCCAAACAACTGATACAAAGATGGCTGTCCACCCGTGCGCTTCCACTAAATGAAGCTTAGATGGCGATCTAGACAGAAGATAGGTGAAGAGCTTAAGGCTAGCTGGAACAACAACTCTGACTGGGTGAAAGATGAGTGTAAGATGGCTGCGAAGGGGTTGCTTTTATAGCCTGCGAAGGTCGTTAGGTCGGCCTGCTGACCAACCTACCATATGAGCCTCCACTAGTCGGCCAGGGAATATTCCAGGAAATATTCCCTTTACCATCGGACCGGGGGCGCGGCCCCCACCCCCGCCAGGGGGGCCGCTGGCCCCCCTGGGACTCCCCAGCCGAGGGGCCGCTTCCGCAGCCCCCGGACCCCACAATAGGGGTCCCTTACTACGCAACTCAATGCAATGTGCCTCGAGTTGCTACCAGCTTAACCACTTTGTCTAACCCAAAGATTAGACCCGCAATGGTCACCTTTTTGCCATCCGGTCACATAGACCTCATCCAGATACAAAGCCAGGACTCGACCAATGTCCGGGCTCACACTTGGCTTCTCCTCATAATAGGGGCCTTACAACTTTGAGCACCATGGATCATTGGTAGTACCTAATGAGGGTGGCCCATGGTGCTCAAAGTTGTAAGGCCCCCATTATGAGGAGAAGCCAAGTGTGAGCCCTGACATTGGTGGAGTCCTGACTTGTATATCGGATGAGGTCTATGTGAACGGATGGCAAAAAGGTGACCATTGTGGGTCTAATCTTTGGGATAGACAGAGTGGTTAAGCTGGTAGCAACTCGAGGCACATTGCATTGAGTTGCGTAGTAAGGGAGTTAAAAGGGGCCCCTATTGTGGGGTCCGGGGGCTGCGGAAGCGGCCCCTGGCTGGGGGGTCCCAGGGGGGCCAGCGGCCCCCCTGGCGGGGGTCCGAGGGCAGCGCCCCCGGCCCGATGGTAAAGGGAATATTCCCTGGAATATTCCCTGGCCGACTAGTGGAGGCTCATATGGTAGGCTGGTCAGCAGGCCGACCTAACGACCTTCGCGGGCTATAAAAGCTAAACCCCTTCACAGCCATCTTACACTCATCTTTCACCCAGTCAGAGTTGTTGTTCCAGCTAGCCTTAAGCTCTTCACCTATCTTTTGTCTAGATCGCCATCTAAGCTTCATTTAGTGGAAGCGCACGGGTGGACAGAGCCATCTTTGTATCAGTTGTTTGGAGTTAAAGAATTTTATCTATGCAGGCGGAGTATGACAGCATAATGAAGAATGACACTTGGGAGCTAGTGGATCGGCCAGCAAAGCGGAAGATTATTGGCACCAAGTGGATCTGGAAGGTAAAGTACAAGGCTGATGGTACCTTAGAAAAGTACAAAGCTAGACTGGTTGCCCAAGGATTTTCACAAGTTGAAGGGTTTGATTTTCAAGAGTCATTTGCCCCAACTGCCAGAATGACCACTATTCGCACGGTACTTGCAGTGGCTGCCCACAAGAAGTGGCCAGTGTACCAAATGGATGTTAAGTCAGCGTTCTTAAATGGTGACCTCAAGGAGGAGGTGTACGTGGCTCAGCCACGTACAAAGGTCAGTTAGGTAACTAGTTAGGCGAGTCAACTAAGTTAATTAGGTAACTAGTTAGGTGAGTTAACTAAGTTAATTAGGTTAGTTAGGTATGTTAACTAAGTGAATTAGGTTAGTGAGCTAGGCTAACTAAGTTAACTAGAGGAAGGGGTGGGAGAAGGAAGGAAGAGGCCGCGAAAGGAGGAGGAGGAGGGAGGCGGAAGGAAGGGGATGTAAACGCCCCGAACAACGTAGTATGCTTAACAATTATGATATTCACTTGTTTTCGAGATTTAATATAAAAGAGAATGAACACTTAAAGCTGAAAATAAAAATTACTCACAAAATTACAGCCATGAAAATGTAAAAGTAATGGAGACAAGATTGAGGGTTGAAGATGGGCAACCCCCCCGAAGGATTGTATTTCTGCTCAACCCAAGTCCGTTAGGGAAGAGCTCAGTTACAATCAACCTGAGAGTGAGAAGAAGTAATTCTCACTCTCACAAGATCATGCAAAGATGTACAAACACACATGCATTATCTATTATGCAATGATAAGAACTGATTTCTTTACAGTATGAGAGAAGAAAAAAAGAAATTCAGCCTTTCTCCATCGTTGATCAGTAGTACATGGATAGGGCTTGCTTCTTGTAGCTAAAATGGAAGAAAGAGCTCGAGAAGGAGGTGCTGTAATGAATTTACAAGCTTGCTGTCTTGTAAAACAACAGTGATAGAAGAGGGAATATGGAGGAATTTGATAATGGAGAAGTGGGGGATGATGATGGGGATGGATGGGGCCAGTTTCTGGCTATCTGTGGGTGCTGTACATGAGTTTACACCAAAGAAAAATGATATTGAATGAAGAAAAACGAGCTCTTATTTATAGGAGAGGGGAGAGCTAGTACAAAAGGGGAAAGTGGAGTAGCACAAGACAAGTGTCCAGCCACATATCATGAGATGTTACAAGTGGTGGGACACTTGGAAACTTGTGTGACAAGTGTCTTGACACTTGTCTCTTCTCTATGGCCTTCCTTTTTGGGTTGAATACTGTCAAGAATAGAAACAACCAAATTTAGTAAGCACAGTCAGAGTACAGAACTTACTATTTTTAGAATGATATCCCTATTTTTTAGGACTAGCATTTTTAGGCTAATTCGAGGCTCCTAAATTTTAGGGACCTCCTAAAATTTAGGGACCCCCCCCCCCCAATATGGGTGTCATATGAAAGCTTTTTCCATGTACATCGCAAAAATGGTATCCGAATCTTCATGTGACTTTCCTATGCAAAGAAATGTGCATTTCAAGCTTTCAGCCCACACATGCACATTATACAAGCATTTCATGATCATGCCATCTTGTTGATTATAACTGTTTGTTCTGGTGGATCTAGCCCACACTTCAAGGCATCAATCCTTTCTGTGTGCGAGTCTAACTCTGATATGCGTGAGTTCTAGTCACAGGCGCCCAATCGGGTCATATAGGTGGAAGTGTGAACTATCTTTTCTCTAACCCACCATGTGGGTCCATCATAACCTGTGACCACTCATCAGTGGCCAGCTCCAATGCACTTTTCTTTATATCTAATTAGTGCAAAGGAAATAAATTTAATAAATCATTATATAGACAAATTAATGAAAAATGATACAAATTCTATTTCTATAGAGTTGTGACAGCCCTCTGGCTTTTATTCAGCTGTCCTCAGCTGAAAAGCTTCTTGATATTGCTGTAGAATATTTGGGTAATCCTTCATGAATCTTTCATCTACCCACTATGCATCTGTTGTGGGTAGATTCTTGAATTTTAGTAAGAATTTTCGTGTCACAAGGCCACTTCTCGTGGTTCGATCCTTGAGAAACAAAATCTTTTCAGGTTCCAAGAGTTGCTATGTTTCTTCAACTTCTGGGGGATCTTCAGTAATGGGTTCCTTTGGTTCTGGTCCCATGTAAGGTTTTAGCAAACTTACATGAAAAGCATTGTGTATTTTCCAATGAGTAGGAAGCTCAAGTCGATAAGAAACTTCATTTATTTTCTCAATCACTTTGAAGGGTCCAAAGTATCTATTGGAGAGCTTTGGAAAAGATGAATTTTGACCAGAACCTTGTTTGAGCCTGCTTTTATCAAACTTTAGCAAGACATATTGACATTTTTCAAAAGCCAAATGTCTTATTCGTTTATCTACTTGCTTCTTTTGTCGCTCTTGGGAAACTTTGATAGTGGCTCGAACTTGATCCATTGCGGTTTTTAAATCTGAAGCAAACTCATCAGCAGCAAAAATCTTATCTTTAGTGCGAATAATTGGAGGAGGAATCACTTTACCCTGTACTATTTCATTTGGAGCTTTCCATGTGGATGAGTGCACTGTATTGTTGTAATCAAACTCCAGTAATGGAAGATATTTCTCCCATTGTGACTTATGTTCACTAACATAAGCTTTCAACATATCCAAAAGAGTGAGATTCATCACCTCTGTTTGGCCGTCAGTTTGAGGATGAAAAGCTGAGGAGAACTTTAAAGTGGTTCCCAAATTCTCAAATAAAGCACGCCAAAAGTTACTTGTGAATTTGGAGTCTCTATCTGAAATGATCTCAGAAGGCATACCATGTAATCTGAAGATATGTTGAATGAAAAGTCTTGCAGCTTGTGCAGATTTCAATGTTTTATGACATGGAATAAAATGTGATTGTTTGCTGAATCTATCAATTATAACCCAAATCATATCATGACCTTGAGGTGTTCTTGGAATACCTGAGATGAAATCCATTGTGATAGATTCCCATGGATCTTTGGGCATTGGAAGAGGTTGCAACAATCCTGGAATCTTCTGCCTATCATATTTGGATTTTTGGCATACCAGACAAGCCTCAATGAAGTTATGTGTATCTTTTTGTAATGTTGGCCAATAAAAGTAGCGCTCAATTGTATTTAGAGTGGCTGCCCTCCCTCTATGCCCTGCATAAGGGGGTTCATGACTTTCTTTAAGCACCTTTTATCGAACAAGAAGAGTGACACAAAGGCGATTGTTCATGAGAAGGTAACCGTCTTTGATGGAATAATCTGGACGAGAACCTCCTTATTGTAAATTTGACCAAATTGCTGCAAAATCAGTATCTTTATCATAAGTATTCTTCATCGTTTGAAAATCTTCATAATGAGCCACTGTAATGGTTGCAATGCGAGGCACTCTAGAAAGTGCATCAGCAACTACATTTTGTTTCCCTGGAGTGTACATAATTTGAAAATGAAACATAGACAAGAAATTTTCCCATCTTGCATGTTTCTCCTGCAAATGCTTTTGAGTCTTGAAATACTTCAAGCTTTGATGATCAGTTTTAATAAGGAATTCATTGCCTAAAAGATAATGTTTCCATATCTTTAAAGCATGAACCATTGCTAAGAGCTCATTTTCATAAATGTCATACCTTTTCTCCACATCATTTAGACGGCGGCTTTCAAAGGCTAAGGCATGGCCTTCTTGATTTAGCACTGCACCAATACAATCACCGCAAGCATCTGCTTCCACCACAAATGGTTTTACGAGATCTGGAATGATAAGAACAGGTCCAGAAGTAAGAGCTGTTTTCAGCCTTGTGAAGGCTGCCTTCTCTTTTTTCCTTCCATTGGAAAGAGATCTTCTTCTTTGTAAGGTCATGAAGTGGAGAAGCCATATGTGCAAAATTCTTGATGAAGCGGCGGTAATAAGAACATAAGCCAAGAAACGATCGCACCTCATGTACATCACAAAGATGAGGCCATTCTTGGATTATCCTGATCTTTTCAGGATCCATCTGAATCCCTTCAAAAGAGATGACATGCCCAAGGTAATTTATTTTATGCATGAAAAATTCACTCTTTTTACCATTTACCAAGAGTTGATTTTGTTGTAGTAATTGTAGAACAATTTCCAAGTGTTGATGATGCTCCTCTTCATTCTTGTTAAAGACAAGAATATCATCAAAGAAAGTACCGACATATTGTCGATGCTCTCTAAAGATGCGCTCCATCATTCGATTAAAGGTGGCTGGTGCATTGGTTAATCCGAAAGGAACCACCAAGAATTCATAAAGACCGTATGAAGTGCGGAAAGCAGTTTTGTGTACATCTTGTGGTATTACCCTAATTTGATGATAACCACTCTTTAGATCAATGCGGCTGAAAACCTTTGAGCCTCCTAGACGATCCAAAATGTCGTCAATTCTGGGAATAGGAAACCGATTCTTCGCAGTGATTTTGTTGAGGGCTCGATAATCAATGCACATCCTGAATGTGCCATCTTTCTTTTGAACAAGAAGAACCGGTGAACAAAATGGTGAGCTACTTGGCCTAATTAGCCCACGGTTGAGTAGGTCTTCGACTTGCTTTCTGATTTCTTCTTGTTGAGGACGACTCACACGGTATGGTGCTATATTAGGAGGGGAACTACCCGGGATAATATCAATATGATGGTCTTCTGGCCTTTCTGGGGGAAGCTGATAAGGAAGATCTTCCGAAAAACAATCTTTATACTTTTCCAAGAGCTGAAGTTGCTCTTGGTTTTCAGCATTCATATTATCTTTTACATCAGTGACATAAAGCAGACAACATTGAGCACAATCCTTAATTGCTCTAGAGACTTGCATATGGCTTACCATAGGTATGGTGTCTCCAGAAACTCCAGCTCGGATCTCGTACTTCTTGCCTTTGTTGGTGAGTTCTACCTTCTTTTTTTGAGAGAAGATGGTTGAATCTACTCTATGATTCCAGGGCATGCCAAGAATCACATCGCAACCATCAAGGTCTCCGATACAGAAGGTATCTTCGTCACTGTAGCCTTGAATTTGAAACTTGAGCTTGCCAATGTAGGGTATCACAGTCTTCACTGTGTCACCTTCATCAGCATTTAAAGCTTGGCGAACTTCTGCTGGAGTGTCCATCTCTTCATTCTTTAATCCAAGCTCTTTAGCTAATTGCAAGGAAATGATATTTTCATTCGCCCCAAGATCTATTAAGAATAGTGCTTGCTTACCTTGCAACTGTCCCCAAGCTTTTAATAATTTGCGCGTCTCTGGAGTGTGAGTTGTGTTTGCAACTACATCACTGATAGCATTGATTTTCACTGGCAACTTAGGCTTGTTGTCAGAAACCTTGCTTTGTCCCTTGTTTGGACATTGCTTCACTATGTGGCCTGTTTGTCCACATTTAAAGCACTTCCCTTCTTTCATGAAGCATTGCTTTTCTTCTTCGGAAAATTGCTTTGCTTGTGGGTATAGATTGAAGCGAAATTGAGGAGCATTAGGAGGTGCATAGGGCTTCATCTTCTTTTGATTTGATGGCTGCTTTTGCCACTGTTTTTGTCCTTCATTTGGGGCTGAATACTCCTCATCATCAGCTACTCTCTTCTTATCATTCTTTTGGAATGATTTGTTGCCATTGTGCTCCATTTCCCATGTCTCAGCATGGTCAATGAGTTCCCTGAGACTAGAACAATGATAATGATTAAGAGCAGTATAAAGTTTAAAATGCAAACCTCCTTGAAACTTCCTGAGCTTTTTCGAACTGCTGATCTTCTTGAAATGTTGGACCTTCAAAAGTAGCTCCCAAAATCTCTTGGTATAGTCACCAAGTGACTCATTTTTCCTTTGCCAAAGCCGATCCCATTCCATTTTTACAATGAACAGGAAGAAATTGGCTTTGTATCAGGCGAACAAAGGACCGCCATGATTTTGGGGTAGCATGATCATATTCCAACCCTGTCCACCAAGTATGGGCTAAGTCGGTTAAATGTAAAGCTGCAAACTTAATCTTTTCTTTTTCTTTATACTTGTCACAACCATACAAAATTTGAAATTGACGAATAAACTTCAGAAGAAGATCAAGATTTCGGGAACCATCATACATACTGAACTTGATCTTCTTTTCAAGTTGAGATAGTGACTTAGTCTTCTTCTTCTTCTTATGCCTTCGTCCATGCTCGGATCTTGAGGTTGAAGATGATGAAGTGCTTGATGGGGATGAAGATGGAGACGAGGGTGAAAAATGTCGACGCCTTTGACGATGATGAGGTCTTCCACGAGAAGGGTGTGACTCTTCATTACTAGAAGAGGATCCATCAGAATAGGCGCCAGATGACTTTGAAGAAGAGGATGAGCTTCGACGCGATCTCTTTCTTTGTCTTGAAGTAGAATGGGACTGCCTCTTAGAAGTAGTTGGACTTCTTGATCGGCTCCTTTCATTGGTATGGCTTTGTCTCCTTGAAGTAGATGGGCTTCTTTCCTTGAATTCTTTGGGATTCTCAACATTTTCTAGTTTGAGAAGTTGCTCACGAATTTGCTGATTCTCCTCTCTAAGACTTTGAATGGCTTGAAGGATAGCACTCGATTGATCCATTGAGACTAAAGAAAAAAATATATGCTCAAGCACTCAATGCAAGGGCTGAAAACAAACAAACTTATAGTTGTAAGCACTACCAGTGTTGGGGGTGAGGACTGAGCCAAAGCTCTGATACCACTGTAAACGCCCCGAACAACGTAGTATGCTTAATAATTATGATATTTGCTTGTTTTCGAGATTTAATATAAAAGAGAATGAACACTTAAAGCTGAAAATGAAAATTACTCACAAAATTACAGCCATGAAAATGTGAAAGTAATGGAGACAAGATTGAGGGTTGAAGATGAGCAACCCCCCCCGAAGGATTGTATTTCTGCTCAACCCAAGTCCCTTAGGGAAGATCTCAGTTACAATCAACCTGAGAGTGAGAAGAAGTAATTCTCACTCTCACAAGATCATGCAAAGATGTACAAACACACATGCATTATCTATTATGCAATGATAAGAACTGATTTCTTTACAGTATGAGAGAAGAAAAAAAAGAAATTCAGTATTTCTCCATCGTTGATCAGCAGTACATGGATAGGGCTTGCTTCTTGTAGCTAAAATGGAAGAAAGAGCTCGAGAAGGAGGTGCTGTAATGAATTTACAAGCTTGCTGTCCTGTAAAACAACAGTGATAGAAGAGGGAATATGGAGGAATTTGATAATGGAGAAGTGGGGGATGATGATGGGGATGGATGGGGCCAGTTTCTGGCTATCTGTGGGTGCTGTACATGAGTTTACACCAAAGAAAAATGATGTTGAATGAAGAAAAACGAGCTCTTATTTATAGGAGAGGGGAGAGCTAGTACAAAATGGGAAAGTGGAGTAGCACAAGACAAGTGTCCAGCCACATGTCATGAGATGTGACAAGTGGTGGGACACTTGGAAACTTGTGTGACAAGTGTCTTGACACTTGTCTCTTCTCTATGGCCTTCCTTTTTGGGTTGAATACTGTCAAGAATAGAAACAACCAAATTTAGTAAGCACAGTCAGAGTACAGAACTTACTATTTTTAGAATGATATCCCTATTTTTTAGGACTAGCATTTTTAGGCTAATTCGAGGCTCCTAAATTTTAGGGACCTCCTAAAATTTAGGGACCCCCCCCCCCCCCCCCAATATGGGTGTCATATGAAAGCTTTTTCCGTGTACATCGCAAAAATGGTATCCGAATCTTCATGTGACTTTCCTATGCAAAGAAATGTGCATTTCAAGCTTTCAGCCCACACATGCACATTATACAAGCATTTCATGATCATGCCATCTTGTTGATTGTAACTGTTTGTTCTGGTGGATCTAGCCCACACTTCAAGGCATCAATCCTTTCTGTGTGCGAGTCTAACCCTGATATGCGTGAGTTCTAGTCACAGGCGCCCAATCGGGTCATATAGGTGGAAGTGTGAACTATCTTTTCTCTAACCCACCGCGTGGGTCCACCATAACCTGTGACCACTCATCAGTGACCAGCTCCAATTCACTTTTCTTTATATCTAATTAGTGCAAAGAAAATAAATTTAATAAATCATTATATAGACAAATTAATGAAAAAGGATACAAATTCTATTTCTATAGAGTTGTGACAGGGGAGGAGATGGCGAGGAGGGAGGGAGGCGGGAGAGGAGGCAGAGGGGAGCAGCGAGGTGCTGGGAGGGAGGCGTAAGGCAGAAGGGAGGGGAGGAGAAGGCGTGGAGGAGGGAGAGAGGCGAAAAGTGGGCAACGAGGTGCTGTGAGGAGGAGGGGGCAGCGAAGTCGATGGCGAGGAGGAGAAGGGGAGGAGAGGATGGGGCGGCGGAGGAAGAAGAGGACGAGGGAGGAAGGGGAGGGGCGATGAAGAGGATGCGGGAGGGAAGCGATGGCAATGGTGGGAGAGGATGATGGAGGGAGAAGGGGAGGGGCGATGAAGAGGATGCGGGCAAATAGGTAAGTTGGTTTAGAAAAAAAAGGGTGTTTTTTGTTTAATGTTTTTTTTTTGTTTTGTAAGTTTTATTTAAATAACATGGATGGGGCATGGGGATGTGGGGTTGCAGGTTTGTTTTTTTTTTGTGTTTTTTGTTGTGGTTGTTAAAAATAAATAAATTTAGTATTATGTTGTGAGTTGTTGTGTGTTTGGGGGGTTGGGCGGTTTTGTTTTGGTTTTTTGTTTTTTTTTTTTGTTTTTTTTTTGTGGTTGGTTTGTTTTGTGTGTGTTGTGTGTTTGTTTGTTTGGTTTGTTTTTTTAAAAGAAAATTATGTTATGTTATGTTTTGTTTGTTTTTTGTTTCGTTGTTTTTGTGTTTGGTGTTTTTATTTTTTATTTTTTGGTTTGTTTTTTTTTTTTGGGTTTTTGTTTTTGATGGTAGGGGTGAATTGTTAGGTTGTTTTTTTTGTTTTGTTTGTGTGTTTTTGTTATTTTTTTGGTTTTTCTGTTTTGAAATCCATTAAAAGTTGAGCTCACCTCTGACCCGCGCACAGGGGCGGGGCGGGAGTAAAAAACTTTGCATCGGTAGGATCAGACGGGGCGGGGATGGTGACACACGAGTCTCAAAGGCCAGGAGAGCGTCCTGAGGCACTGAAAACCAAAAACATGCGCGTTCACACGCGACATGAGAGATGCAGCCACACGTCAAGAGGAAGAAAAATAAATAAAACCCAAACTATACACCGGATCGAAATATCGTAAAAAGGAAAAATGTGTCGAGAGACGAGGGAAAGATGATAGAAAAATGCGACACGGGTTCTCGGGCGAAATCTGGGTGTTCACATGGAAAAAACCTAAAAAAGTATCCGAAAAGGGATTCAGTAATTAATATGGAATGATCCATGCAGTGGAATAGAGGATAGTGAAAAGAAAAAATGTCTGAAAAAATATAATCGTCAGGGCTATCACATCAAATCTCAGTTCGGATGGGGTTAGAAGGCGTTCGAATGCATGGAAGAAACAAGAAAATGACGCTTAAAAACACCAATGAAAATTAATAAAAAAATCCAGATGGTGAAACAGGGCAGAAAAAAAGAGAAAAATTATGTAGGAAGGGTGGCCGGACAAGGCGATCTAGTCAGAATGGAATTTCGAAAAGAGTAGGGCAGGTTCACATGGAAAAATGTTGAAAATATGCATGAAAAGAGTCCGAAAACGTGCAAAAATTAATATCGGATGAACCGTGCATCGAAAGGATAGGGATAAAAAAGAAAAAATGGCAGGAGGAAGATGGAGGACAAGGTTGTCATATCAGATTGTTGTTTCGGAAGCAATAAAGGTGTGTTCACATGGAAAACCATCCAATTTACGGTAAATGCTTCAAAAATTAATAGCTCAAGAACCATCAGTCGAAATAGGGGATGGTAAAAAGGAAAAATGGGTAGTTCAAAGGGACAAACAGGACTATAAGGTTGGATTTGGATGTTGATGAATGTAGGATGTGTTCACATGCAAAACATCAAAACAAGGGATAAAGGGAAACATGGAAAGAACAGCCCAAAGGGTGGAGTAAAGTTAGACAGGTGGGTGGGAAAGGGACCTCATGAGGGTAGAAAGAGGTCATGGCATACATGCATGATCAACTTGAGGCATATGTAGGGGATATGCACATCAGACATGTAGGGATGTGTCCCCACACTTAAAACCTTAATGGACATAGTAGATTGATCGACACGGCCACAGTCTTGTAAACCGACTAGACGCCGGCGTCTCCACACTTAAGACATCACATACACTTGCAAACAGAAATATAGGGTTAGGAACACTTGGCCCGTTTCGTGTATGGTCGAAGGAACCATCATTGCTACATAAGGGTTGGAGTCGGCTGCAGGAGGTACCATGACTCGCTCCAGCATTCAGCCAGTGTAACGTGCCCGCTTGTCCCCTTACGGGACACATCTTAGCAGCCCATCGTAAGGAGGGTCTAGAAGGATCCGTCTGGCACTCACAGGGAATGATACAGGGATTGCGATCTAGGTCTCCCCGAGTTTGCCCCGAGTGGAAGTGTCCAGCCGTTCCCACTTGGGATCGACCTCAGGTCAGGGTTCCTTTCCTATCAGCAAAGTCTCTAGGAAGGAGCTAGCACCGAGCTCTAGTTGTACCACCTTTCGTAGGGACAACAGAGACGAAGCGGTTTCAAGCTGCACTTGGTTCATGGAGAATGGGAAACGAGAGGGATGCGAAGCTCAACCTCTCTGCCATACGGCATAGCCCCATTCCTTTCCCCTAAAATGGAATAATCCAGAAATTCTATATCTACTGACACTAGGTCTTCATTGTCTTATTATCTCATCATTTGAGAAAAGTTCCCAGCTAACCGGGATCACCCTTCCGTAGGACGGGGACCTAAGTCATGTCCACAACACTTTCCTCAGTTTGCTTTAGTTATCTAATTACCTAACACATTATGTTTTGACATGCAAAATCAGCTTCCTTAATTAAACAAATTAATCACGGGTTTCTTCACGTCACTTAGGCACTGACACAAAAACAATGTCAAGCAAGTTCCTTTTTCTCAAGTATCTGCTCTTTATTTATCATAATTCTGGATTACATCCAATATCATGCCCGAAGGCCATCCCGGCAATCTACAGGATCGCTGCTTCAAGTTTCACCCGTAGACTAGTACACGGGCCTCGAGATCCCATCTCTAGTCACATTGGCCTCTTGCGCGGGATTCGGAGGCAAGGGATTTATAGCCAGAGCCTCCGCTAGCACCCAAGCGTCCTCCCGCTCCAAGCAGTACCCACGGAGAGACCTCTCACGATGGGTTAGGTCCATATACCTGGCGTGGTTAACAACCCCCTTGGATAGGGCCAGACAGACAGTCGGAGGCAACTGTTTCTGCCTCTCTTTCAACCTGAAGCATTAAGTGTTTTCCTCAAATTAGTTCCTTGAGCAGAGAGATCAAGTAATGTACCTAAGTACAAGCACGAGACATTTCGGAGGTCATTTGTACGACTGACTGCTAAGGTGTGACTCCTTTTTTTTCTGGATGTCCCAGCATCCGATCTTGGGTCTTTTCCACATCTTAGCAAGATCCCAATAATTCCAAAACAAGATTTCGTAAGCAAATGGCCTTGGTAAGATAACTTAATTTTGACTTGCCCTTTTCCCTTGGGTTTTACCTTAGGGTATCTTAATCCATAACTCATGCATTAGCTGGTTAGTCAAGGCAACGAACATGCCTTATTCGCAACCCAACCAAGGGTCTTTTAATCTCTAATTCCAACCAAACTTAGTTAACACACACGACAACACATGATTCTTCATTCAGACTTCCAAGATGCAGCCTAGATTCATGTGATCCTTTCAATTCTCTTGGTCTGGTTCTATGCAGGATTTTCCAATCAACCTTATCCATCATGTACATTGTGCGTTTAGTATAGTTGTACCTCCTAAACGACTTTTATCTTTCTTTATTCCTGGCAACGAGTACTTAGTTTTAATGCACCGGATCACATGTGATTTGAAAGTTTAGGGTTTTGTCTAATGATGCAAGTATATCTCATGGACAGAAAATAACATTTCATGTGTTTCTATTAACCATGATTGCGAGACGTGAATTCTAAATGGTTGTTCATGCACTGAACTGGTTTAGAAGCTATCATTTTATGTGAGGTAAGGTGATAACCTTATCATTTTATGTGAGTAAAAGCTATCATTTCATGTGAGGTAAGGCGATAACCTTATTATTTTATGTGGGTAAAAGCTATCATTTCATGTGAAGTAAGGCGATAACCTTATCATTTTATGCATAAAATCTTACGTGAATTCAACCTCTACCATTTTGCACATGCAGCTTAGTTCCTAGAGTAAACAAAACCCTATGCACGACATCAATCCTTTCATCCCTTCCACGAGAAATAATCCCTAAATTAAATTTTTAATGCTTAGAACCTGGGCTTGATTCGTGTGTGTTGTATTGGTCGTTCCACTCGCCCCTCCAACATTACCGATGGCCTGGGCACCTACGCTTCCCGCAACTTTCTTCGTGGGAGCCATTTGTCTTGCAGAGATTGGGCAGTCCAACGGATTTGGGTTGATACGTTCAGTTGGGAAAGACCGCTGGATGGGGTTCATTACCGAGAGAGTGGTTTGGGTGACTTGTAGTAGTTACTCTCTTCCTCTCCCCTCTTCCTTCTTTTCCTCTCCTCACTCCTTCTTATCCTCTCCTTCTCCTTCTCTCTCCCTCCTCCTTCTCTTCTCTCTCTCCCTCCTTTTTTCTCTTCCCTCCTTCTCCTTCTTTCCCTCTTCTTCCCTTCTCTTCCCTCACTCCTTCTTCTCTCTCCTCACTCCTTATCCTCTCCTCCTTCTCTCTCCCTCCTCCTCCTCTTCTCTCTCTCCCTCCTTTTTTCTCTTCCCTCCTCCTTTCCCTCTTCTTCCCTTCTCTTCCCTCACTCCTTCTTCTCTCTCCTCACTCCTTCTTATCCTCTCCTTCTCCTTCTCTCCTCATGGCCGGTCGGAATGGAAACCAGGGAGGGAGACGACTAGTTTGGAGGGCCCGAGGGGTGAGGGGGGAGAGTCCCATAGCCTTTAGTAAATAGGGGGTGACATAAGGAGGGGTCCCGTAGCCCAGTCATTTCAGTAGTTAGCGGGTAACTAGAGGGGGTGGTGCCTAGAGTCAAAGGCCTAGGGCCGTTCAGCAGCATGGACGGGGAGGAAAAATACCCAGTCGGAGGGCCCAGCAACGCCACCACTGAGGAGAGGGGGGAAACCCTTGACT
Organism: Lygodium microphyllum; assembly: GCF_053477565.2. Classification (NCBI taxonomy): domain Eukaryota; kingdom Viridiplantae; phylum Streptophyta; class Polypodiopsida; order Schizaeales; family Lygodiaceae; genus Lygodium; species Lygodium microphyllum. Next base: position 187,764,992 of record NC_141136.1, read on the forward strand.
GACAAGGGGGGGGGAAGACTTCGCTTAGATGACGAGGGGGGGTGGTACAACAACAGTTGGGGGGGAGTGATGTGACGACGTAGCCTCCTTTCTTTCTCGGCTAGGGGAGGGGAGAAGCCTCCCCTTATATAGGGGAGGGGAGGAGGTAGGTGCCATGGCCACCCCTCCACCTGGAGACTGCATGCCTCCCCCCCATCATCCATCACTCCCACTCTCTCTCCCCCTCCCCCGACTGCTGTCGATGGGGAGAGAGGGGGAGTAAAAAAATTTTGAACTTAATGAAATAAAAATTTTCCATTTTCTTTCAAAATTTTAGGAGAGGGTTCCTATGGCCCATTATAGGCCAACATGGCAAGGACCAGGTAGCAGCACCTAGGGAGGTAGCTGGTTGATAAAGCCTGTTGGGGGAGGTGTCATTGATGAAGGAGAGTCACACAATTCACGGGCACTCAAATGGAATGAGAGAACAGTCTCTCACCCCATAACTTACATCACTCGAGCTAATATTGATGGAAACCCAGATCTCACATCTGGTTTAGGAATCGACAAGGGGGTGGTGCAGAGGGAGTATGCCAGGGCACACAATTGATGGTGCATCAGTGCATCCAATCCGTCTGGCATAGGTGCAAGGAGGAAGGCCAAGGAGCCTTGCAGTACCGTGTACATAACAGAGTGATGTGTTGTGTGTTGATGGTAGAGACCCATCCCGTGGGTGGGGAGGGAAACAGAAACGTACCTGACTCCAATGGTGGTAACATCCCTCAATCCTCACCTCTCAATACTTGATTAAAGAAACATTCGTCATACTCAACCCACCCTCTGTCACGCACTTTGTTGAAAGATACAGAGGGAAGCCCTTTTTGAAACCCATTAATGTAATCCTCACTGCTACTTCTGCAGAGCTTGTATGCCTTGTGCACTTTTGATGGTGCAACTGTGCATCCCGCCGTGTGCCAGCATACAGTGCAAGAAGAAAGGCCAGGAAGCCTTATCGTGCAGTGCACAGGAACATATTGTGCATTGTGCATTGAGAGGCCCAACCCGTGCGTGCAACACTCCATTCACACATCTCACCTTTCATTTGATTTGAAGGAAAAGACTGGTCACTCACCCCACCCTTTGTCTCATGCTCACACTGATAGATACAGAGGGCAACCCATACTCACGTCCCCATCCTGTTAGGATGAAAGCTCACATCACTCAAGGGTTTGGTGATGAAGATCATGTTGGCTGTTGTTATCAAGATCTTGAAGACGAGGCGTATCCAAGGAGGCTACCAACAAGTTTGATACTTCAATGATTTGTAAGAAAGGTTGTCTGTTAAGAAAGACAGACAAATTGATATTGCAGAGACAACGGGCCAAGGGAGGTGGCTTCAAATTACTCGCTGAAAAGGTGCGCTGCTGATGAATCAGCTATCTTGAACTGTGGGGTGTTAGCACATTTTCCACAGTCAGCTTCTTGCCCAAGGGTGTTTCCACCTTTTCTTGGAACGAGGCCTGTTAGGACAGGGAATTTCTTCATTTTCTCCCATAACAGTTTTGTTTGTTTTGTTTTCTTTTTCTTTTTCTCTCCTTTTTTGATTTTTTTTCCTTTGTTTTTTTTCCCGTTAATAAAGAGAATGGTAGAAATACCATGGGTAAGGACCAACCTCGCCACCGTTGTTGGATCAAACGAGAAGAGAACAAGGTCGGGTTGAGAGATATCTGTGAGGGGCTAGTAGAATGAGACCGCCGCATGAGGAGAATCATAAGGGCTATCAGAAGCACGAAGAGAAGGACGGTGCGATGCCCAAAAGGGAGAGGGTATGTCGATTGTGATTGTCAAGATCCCAAGGGAGGGAAATACTTCTTCAGACGATAGTCATTAATCAGAAAAGGATCATCAGAGGCATCAACGGTCTGTACCTGAATAGAGCCATTAGGATTGACAGCAAGTACCTTGTATGGGCCCATTCACCGTTGTTGAAGCTTTCCAGGAAACTTGCCAAATCTTGAATCATAGATCACCTTCTTTGAACTCCTTGTGCTTGATGAAACTGTCATGATAGGCCTTACATCGCGCTTGAGTGGCTTCCATACACTGTAGGACCATCCGCCGTATCTCATCCAAGCATTCCAAGTGCAGGAGGCGACGTTGCAACGACTCATAATCTCCCAAGCGTTCTTTAACTACCACTTGCAAAGAGGGCAATTCTAGTTCAACAGGGAAGACGGCTTCTGTACCATACACTAGCTGGAAAGGGGTCTGTCTTGTAGTTGCCTTATGGGAAGTTCTGTATGCCTAGAGGGCCTCTGTAAGTCGATCGTCCCAGTCACAACGATGTGTGGCAATTGTTCTTGTCAGGATCAAGTAGAGGATGTGATTGGTGACTCCAACTTGGCAGTTTGCTCTGGGGTAGTAAGGAGTGGACTTGGGATGGCGGATCTTATATAGCTTTGCCAGCTCCTCCATGATTTTGTTAAGGAAATGAGTACCTCACTTACCAACTCGAGGGGACTACCAAAAGGGGTGATAATATTCTCGTACATGAATAGGGCTGGGCTGTTAACATTGTTCCGCTTCAGGGCTTTAGCTTCACACCACTTTGTGACATAATCCGTACATACTGAGATGTATCTGTTCTGCTTCCGTGTGGTGGGGGATCAATGGGACCCAAAAAATCAATCCGTCACTTCTCAAATGGCTTTAGGGGAAGAATAGGTTGTAGTGGCATGGCACTTGTTTTGGTGGGTTTCCCCATTCGCTGACATGCATCACATCTCTTACCATAGTCATATGCACCCTTGTGGAGGGTCGGCCACCAGTATCCTGCTAACAGAGCCTTTCTGGTTGTCGCTTCTCTTGCAAAGTGTCCACCACATGGTTCATCATGGCATGCTTTCAATACTATGTCGATTTCATCGCCTGCAACACATCTTCGTAGCAATTGAACTTTGCCTCTCTTGTACAGTGCACCACCTAGCAAAGTGTAGGGGGTTGATTCTAACAAAATCTTCTTCTTCTCACGGATTGAGATGCCAGGAGGATACTGTTGAATTGTTAGGAGGTTGGCTATGTCTGGATACTAGGGAGTAACTGTTTCAACTAGAAATAAGGAAGCATCAAGAAGGTCTGGATCATCCTATTCCTCTTTGGCAGTTTGAGGGATCCGTGATAGATGATCGGCTAGGACATGGGAACGGCTAGGGTAAATGACCACTTCAAAGTCAAACTCTTGGAATAGGAGCAACCATATCATCAGTCGTCCTTTAACATATTCTTTGTTCATCAAGAAGGACAGGGCTTTATGATCCAAGTAGAACTTGAAATGCGTTGACAGTAGATAGTGTCTAAACTTCTCTAGTGCAAACACCATTGCCAAGCACTCAAGCTCTGTCACTGTGTAGTTCCGTTCCCTATCAGTGATATATTGGTTGATCTAATTTAGAGGGGTCCTTTTGAAATAGGACAACACCTAGGCCTTCAATTGATGTATCTGTGTGCACATGAAACTTCTTCGTCCAATTAGGAGACTGTAAGATAGGTGCTTGGATAATGCACTATTTTAGGGTATAAAAGGCTCATTCGCAGTCATCAGTCCAAAGAAAATCCACATCTTTCCTCAGGAGCTTGTGAAAAGGGGCTGCTTGGTTGCAAAATGTGCAATAAATCTTTTGTAGTAGCCCACATGGCCAAGAAATCCTCTCAATTGGTTGAGGTTTATTGGTGCTGCCAAGGCGGCAATCTTCTCAATCTTTGCCAGGTTTGTTGCAATTCCTTGTGCAAAGACAATATGGCTCAAAAGCAATCCTGATGAGACACCAAAGATATATTTGTCAGGGTTGAGAGAAATCCCATACTCTCAGCATTTATCAAAACATTGCTCTAGGTGTCCCCAATGCTCACGGATTAAGCTATAGACACAGAAGTCATCAAGATACACCTCAATGAAATCATGCAAATGATTTCATTGACACAGAAGTCATCAAGATACACCTCAATGAAATCATGCAAATGATTTCATTGACACAGAAGTCATCAAGATACACCTCAATGAAATCATGCAAATGATTCTGGAAGGGAGCCATAATTACTCGTTGGAAGGTGGCAGGAGTATTACAGAGGCCAAATGGCATCACTTTATAGGCATAGGTTCCCCATTATGTGGTAAAGGTTGTTTTGGATTGGTCCTCTTCTACAATTTGGACTTGGTCATATCCGCTGAATCCATCCAAGAGGGAATACAGCTCATGGCCCGCCATTGTGTCCAATAGTTGGTCTGTAAAAGGGATAAGGAAATGATCCTTCTTCATCTTCGAATTGAGCTTTCGAAAGTCTACACATATTCGAAGTTTCCCGTTCTTTTTGGGTACTACCATAATGGGTGAAACCCATTCACTGTTAGCCACAGGATAAATAAACTCAGCTTCAAGAAGTTTCAATAATTCAGCCTTCATCAGAGCATAATAATTAGGATTCATACGCCTTTGTCTTTGACTTACAGGTTTGGCATCAGGCTCTAGGTCAATGTGATGATGGCATACTGTGGGATCAATCCCCTTTAGATCTTTATATGACCAAACAAACACGTCTAAGTTCTTCTTTAATAAGTCTTGTAGGACCACTAGTTCTTCTTCTAGAAGATTAAGGCCCACTTTTAGGTGACGTTTAGTACCGTTAGTATCCAAGAATGTCACTTGCCTTTCACCTTCCACTTCACGGATAAATGTCCCACGGATTGCTTTTGGATAGAGGTCTGACTCTTTCAAGGGAGTAGTGTCATTGTCTGATGTTCCACTAGAACCAGTGTCCTCCTAAACAGATGACTAATTTCTCTATTGAGATTGCTGGAAGGGTATCAGAGCTTTGTTTGCTTCTGTGTGAGTGGTGATTTCTTTTGGACTTCAGGATTCATCTTCAGAGGATGCTTTTAGGAATGTCACATAGCACGGACCTTCTAGAGGCCATGGCTCTGAGGGCTTTGGCTTCTGTTGGCAGGGGGCATCATCATCATCTTTTCTCTGGATTGAACAGTCAGGGTGACAGGAGCCATTGGTGAACTTAATTTTTGTGCCTTTGATCCATTGCTTATGTAGATTTTGCATAGTGTGTGGTCCATTGGCCAACCCAAATGGAACCATGGTCATTCCCTCCAACACACCGGGATCTTCAACCTCTGAGGTCTCTGTAGGGACATCAACAAGATCATCCACTATTTGAGGATCTTCTTCAAATGTATTTTCATAACCTTCTTTCTCATCATGTCCATCCTCTTCCTCTGGAGGCTTTGTCTCTGCTTCTGTAGAGGCTATATAGGAGAAGAACAGATCTTCTGTCTCTGTGTCTGTTTCTACTTCTGCCTCTTTCTCTGGATTTGTCTCCGTTATTGTCTCTGTGATTGCCATGTAACAGGGAGAACAATACATCCATGCTTCTATTTCACTATTAGAGGTGATTTCAGAAGTCAATTCTAGTTGAGGCAGGAGGTATTCTCCCATGGACAAGGACATTACTTCCCTTGGTAGTTGACTTAGAGTGCCCACTGTTAGGGACTGTGCCTCTGTTTTCTTGGAAAAGATCTGTTTAACAGCTTCTTCGTCTCCTGATGTACCATCTGCTACCTCGTTGGGAGGAGTCAGTTATGACTTCGATGTATGTGGATCCATTGCCTCTTTGCGATCCATACAATTTCAACACCACTTTGTTTGGTTTTCTGCCTAGGGTTACAGTTCCTTTGAACCAATCCATCCTAGCTCTCACTTCAAAAAGCCAAGGTCTTTCCAATAATAGAGGGTATGAGGTCCCATAAGAATTTGGTTTAACCACCAGATAGGTCAGCCAATAGTCTCTTCCTACAAGGGTTGGTTTTACGTATGGGAGGATGCCCAACGATTTAATTCAGCTTTGGTCTGCCAATCTGATAAGCCACTATGTAGGTTGAATTCATTGCAACCCTAAGTCCTTCATTGTCACATCCGTCTTTATGTTTACTAATGAGCCTCCATCAATCAATGCATCTGAAATAAAGTATCCTTCAATCCATACACTAATCTCTGGGGTTCCAGGATCTAGGAAGGTGTTAGCCACATCTACTTCCTTCATAGGTTCTGAGGCTGTATTGGACTTTGTTGTTGTTGGGGAAGCAATCCTTAGGCCGTGTCTTCTTGTCAAGATGCTTTTGAATTTCTTTCGACAGCTAGGAGACAGCACAACTGCTGGAATGTTAAGTTAGGTTTAAAAGTGTCTAGGTCTTTTACCAAGTCATAATCTTTGATAGGATCCACAGGCTTCTCCAGCATGCTAGGGAATGGGGCTACATCCATTTTCATCTTTCCTTTTTCTTCTAGCAATGGAAGCATCGTCACTTCCTCTGTTTTCGGAGGTGCTTCGGTATCGTCTATCTCCTGGACCTCTGGTCCTGTTTTTGGGATTGTCTCTATGACTCTGTGGTACTGTAGTGCTCTTTACTGCACTGTTCTGTCCTGTACTGCTCTGTCCCTCTGTTGGCAGGTTGAACTTCACAGTCTTGGTAGGAGAGTTGTTCTCTTCTTGGACAACTAGTCCCTTCTTCTTGGCACGTGTGATAGCGGCAACTTCCAACTCTACCAAATTGGAGGCAGGCTCTTGTACCTTTTGTTGACTATTAGTGTCATTAGCCTTTACAGGGGTTGGACTTGGATAGTCCTTTGCGGTGTGGCCTTCTCCTTTGCATCGGTTGCATAAGGGCTTGTAATCCACAGATTATCTAGGGTTTGGACAATTCGGGGAGATATGACCCTTTTCTCCACACCTGCAACATTCCACCTCTGATATCTGACCACCGCTAGCCTGTCATCCTCTGTACCTTTGAGAGGGAAACCTCCTTGGACCAAAATCAGGACCAAACTCCCTAGGCTTTGGTCCAATATCGTGTGTTGTCATTTTGGACTCTAGCAAGTTGAATCTTGCATTTTCATCCTTCTATCTTTGTTCATGCATCTCTTTCAGAGAGCAATTATCCTCTGTATAGTTCTTCTGCAAAACAGTAGGAATAGAAGGCTCTAGGAATTGTTGGTTTTTGGGTACATTCAATGGCTAAATGTCCCACTTGATGACACTTTTTGCACCAAGTATTAGAGTGCATCACATCTCTCCTATCTTCCATAGGGGTGGATATATTGGCGGTATTCACCTTTAGCATCTGTAGCTGCTCTGTAATCACATCCATAAGCTCTTTCTTGATACTTGCAACTGAGTTGGATAAGTAGTCCTTCATATTTTCACCTCTTGAAGTACTTGTAGTAGGGTTTTGGGAAGCTTCTGTAATTATTGCATACACTGGTTGGGTTGATCCAAAAGGTCCTCTATTCTAGTCTGATTTAGAGCTCTTGCTGAGACTTAGGATTTTTTATTCCAGTTGGTAGGGTTCCACTATTATTGAATTGCCATTAGAGGAACTATTTGAGACCACTGTTTTTGTGGTTGAGCCATCATTTGAGGCACTATCATATGTGGTGACCATAGTGGATTAGGTGCATTATACTGTGACAATGTTTGCATCTGGGGATAGGGGTAGGAAACTGTCCGTGAGACATAAGCTGCTACTCTTTCTCCAGAGGACTTCATGAAATTCTCTCACATCCGCTCTTCAAAACCCATCACGCCTAAATTTAGCGAGGAAGGCAAACTTCAGGTCATCCCAAGTGCCAAATTTCCTGCTGCTTGTCTCTCATACCACTGAAAAGCCGTGCCTTTGAAAGTGGCGGGAAATATTGCTAACCAATGCTTAGGGGTTCTGGCATTGTTAGCCACACATGCTACCATAATTCTACTACATGAAGATCAGGGTATTCATTGTACTCTCCCTTAAAAATTTGCAATGGGACTACATTTATTGGTCTATCATTAATATTTCCAGGATGAATCTGACTAGGAAGGGGACCTTGAGTTACCATGGGGACTTCTGTAAAGAGCGCTTTTAGGGCGTCAAAGGAGGATTTTTCTATGAGCTCATTCTCAGCTTTGATTTTTGCCTTATCTCTTCTCACGTACCTCTAGACTCGTTTTAACGCTTGCCTCTTGATTGCGTAATTCATCAGGGGCTTGGCTCTAACCAGTTGTTCAGTACTCAACAGAATAGAATTAGAGAGGGGCTTCAGTCTCTGGGGGATTCTCTTACCAATATCTCCTCTACTTCCTTCTTTTCAATATCTCTAAATTCGGCTTTTAAATCACTACAGAGGGGGAGATATTCCGTTATGAAAGTATCAAAACTCATTCTTCTTAGGATCGTTGTTGTGCCATCATTATAGTAATGCCAACTTTTGAGGGTTTCAATAGTGCATGTTGTGAAAAACACTCTTTCCACCAACTTCCAATGGGTTGCTAATTGGACAAACAGAAGATTGTCAGAACACCAAGCATCCCACGTATCTTGCTGTTGAGCATTCACGAACAAATCCCGACTCTTTTCCTTCTTGTTTTCATGAATCTCCACAGACCACGATTCCTGAAGCTTCTTCACGATATCCCACTTGATGATATCTGGAAACTTCTCAATAAATACCAAATCAGATAGTCATTCTCTCTGCTTCTACTCTTCAGTTTGTTCCCAAACAATTTTCCACCAAGATGCAAGCTTCTACTGCCTCAACAGGAAGATGAAATAGTCCACCACATAGAGCATGCATCATGATTGTAATATATTTCCGCCATTATGGGATGAACTTCTTGTGGAAAGTGGCTTTGGCAATAAGAATCTCCAACTCTTCAGTGGAAGAAGGAACTTTGCAAACATCCATTGAATTCTTATCTTCTTTGCAATGCCATTTTCTTCGTTTTCAGCCTATTTTGATGCTTGTTGATGGCAAGTTTCCCCGGCGCGCACCAAAAATATGGAGCCCCAAGAGAGAAACCAAGGAAAAGGGGATTCTACTGCAAGAAAATCTATCTTATAACATAAACAAGCTTTTATTACATTATTTTGATGACCAAAACAAAGAAAACAATAATTCTTCACGCAACATCATAGTAGATATCTCCCACGGATTTGATAGAATCAACTATAATCTTCAACATCTTCATATAATCCATCAATAGAACAAAGAATATAAAAGAATACACCATTTTTGAATGAAAATAAATCACATAGTATTCATCTTCAATGTCTTCATAATTCTTTCTCTCAATCTCTCATATACAAATACACAGTTTTGATAGAATTGGCTATCTTTGACTCTCTCTCTATCTCTCTATCAATAGTACATAATCTCCTCACTACAATACTCAATAATGACTCTCAATAATCCTTCTTAGGTCATGGATACATTTCCCAAGAGGTATGTCTGATGCAAAGAGGCACCAGAGCCACTACAGTGTCTCTTCATAGCCCACTACTATCACTGTCTCTCCAGTCTTCCCTTCACTCTTTAGCAGCTGTTTCTTCCATTTGTTTTAGCTCTTTTGAACTTATATTCATCCTTTCCAAAAGTTAGAAAACTTTTCCAAAGTCACATGTACATTCTACAGAACACTTACAGAAAATCTATAGAACAGAACATAACAGAAACAGAGCAAAGACAGAACAGAGACACATGCTCTACAGAAGGTTTATAGAGGGTTACAGAAGGTCATCAAAGAATAATAAATCCTTATAACTCATACTAAAACCATTCTAAACTATAAAAAAATATTCAATAAGCTTCCAAAATATTTCAACCTCCATTAATCATCAATCCATGCTTCATACAGAAGAAAACTAGAACAAAACAGAAGCTATACAGAAGGTATCAGAACCAATCAGAACCTCAATAGAACCTATCAGAACATCATAGAGCCTCATATTTCTACTAAAAATCACCATGAACTTCCAAAAGATAATCAATATAATCCAAAACACTCTCAAACACTTCCATTATCAACCATACATCACTCTAAATCCATCAAAAATCAATCATTCAGACCTCAAAAACAACAAAAATCACTCAAAAATGCAGTCTTTTTCCACTCTCAACAGTTGCACCACAAAAAGATGCCACTATACTAGAGCTAGAGTCTACGGTGGAAAGTGAGCTCTCTAGACTCAAGCTCATGTAAAACCTAGGGTATATCTAGTCTCATATGTCTGCGCATAGTGTGAGGAGCTAATCCATGTGACGAAGGCGAGAGTGGTAGCCATGGCACACAAAGTGAGAAGGAAGGAGAGTACAAGTGTAGGGAAGTAGAAAATGAAGGTGAAAATGAGTTTGGAGTTATAGCTTTTATGTATCTAAGATTTTAAATAAAGATTCTTATAAAAATTTTAATCCTAAAGTTTCAAATTAAAACTCACCATTAAAATTACTCATACAGATAAACACTTCATTCTATATTATTATATCCTTGAATATGCTCGGATTGTTGAGTATATTCAAGTCCAACTAGAGAAAATGTAGAAAATTTTTAAGAAAGGAAATCTAAAAGACCTTCAAAATCCCTTTGGATCCAATTTAATAATTAAATTTAGGAAATGACTAGAAGAGATGAGCTACCATATAACATTATACAAAGACAAATTTTCATAGATTATAGAACTCCACCCTGCAATTTAATTATGATATTAACTAGCACGCTTGGATCACAGTAAATTAACATGATCAAAATTGAAAGTACTCTAAAGGTTTGTATCCGCTCTTTATAAATTTTTTTTACAAGGATTCCACTATCTCAAGGATATGTGGAGAAGTACATTGTTTACATGTTATGGATTACTCATTACGAGTTCTGACTTTTCTATTATCTAACTTCAAGTAGAATTTGCAGAGGGGCTCATTGGACATTAATTGGATTTCTTGTCTCAGAAAAGAAATGGGCCAATGACTCTCTGCATTGACTACAAAAGGATTATGACCTTTCCACAAGATAACCACATCTATGAGAGCTGTATGTGTCTCATCTCAGGTATCTTGATGTAATATTCCGATTTGCTAAAAGAATCCATGCGTGAGCTGCCTCAAATGAAAATGCAAATTGGATAAATGAAAAATTTTTAATTCTCCCATTATCCCCCCAGCCGACTGACGAGCTGGAGGGGGAGGGAAATAGAAGGAGCAATTAAGCTCCTTGGTGGAGCTTGGAATGAGGGGAGGAAACATGCGTGATGACATGCAGGGGAGGGAAGATCCCCCTCCCCTCCATTATTTAATGAGGGGCCGCAGAATGAAGAGGGGGCCGCCAGGAGACGCCATATGATTGCTGAGCTTGGAGAGGCTACGAAGGGGTCAGGCGATAGAGGAGAAGGAAATAATTTTCGTGGAAGGGGCTGCCGTGGAACGACGCCATCTGTCTATTGTGGCAAAGTGAGGAGGGGAGACGTTGAGCTGAAGGAGGGCCGTGTGATTGCTGGAGGAGGGAGGAGTCGCTTAGCGCCGCCGAAACCGTCAATTTCTGCCAACAAGCCCATCTGCCGCCTCCATCCTCTTTCCCCACGTGGCTTCTGAGACCACAGAAGCTTCCAAGAAGCTTCTTGGAAGCTTCTAGGGGGAGGAGCTAAGCCCCCCTTCCTGTGGCTTTATTAAGCCTTCCCCCTTCCCCCCCCCCCCCCGGTTTTAATCCCCCCTAAGCCCCCTTCTCCCCCCCCGGTTTTAATCCCCCTAAGCCCCCTTTCCCCGCCCTCGGTTTTTAATCCCTCTAAACCCCCTTTTTCCCGTTGTTTAATCCCTCTAAGCCCTCTTTTCCCTCCCAGGTTTTAGAAACCTTTAAACCCCATTTCACCCTTGTGCTAAAACCCCTTACCTTCACTTTGAAGTCACTCCCCCGAAAAGCACGAAGACCTTAAGGGTCTTATTACTTTTTCCCCCGTGTCTTATCACCCCTCTTATCCCTTAAGCCTACAACACCTCCGTGTTAGATCCTTCCTTAGCCCTTCCCTTATGGCGTATTGAAACCCTTACCTCCAAGTTAACCCAAGGTCTTTCGACCTCACTTATAATCCTTGCGGTTACTATATTTCCTTGGAGTTCACTTCCGCACCTTGTGTCTTTTCCACACCTTTTTATTCCCGTTCCGAGCAAGCTTACAAAGGCCATTAAGCCTTCCCCATGGCTTCAATGGGTCTTAGTTATAAAAGATTTTAAAACACCCTTTCAAATTCCCGAATTCAAGGGGGGAGCCTTCCAAAAACTACTTTCATGAACGGTGCAAGGGAGCGATGGTGGAATTCTAAGGAGAAGTTGTAAAGCTTCTTCTACATCTGAAGGACTATAATTGCGATGCCTCCTAAGAAAGTCCAAGGTGTAGCTGCGGGAGGGTCATCTCCCGGTATCCATGTGGATATCTCACCCCAAAACCAGGTTTTTCTTCTTGGCTTTTAATTCAGTTTTAAGTCGATCATGCAAAGAGAAATTGTTAGGGATAGGATATATTTGTCCGAGTTATTTGTAATAAAGAAGTTTAGCTTATTTGAATGAATGATAATGAATAGAAGTTAGTTTCCTTCGAGTTGCATCAAGCATTATAAATTACGAGCAAGATTATCCATTTATTATAGTAGTATATTTTAGTTAAATCCTAAGGTGTAGAAATTATATCTTGCACCATTAGTCTTATTCCTTTGGCAATGAATCATTGTAAATGGTTAAATTCATGAAAGGTTTCTTTCGATGCTCAAATTACTAGGAAGTTATCTTTTCTAATTGCACATCTTAACATGGCAAATGTTGTTATTTGGCATGAGTTCATCTTTAAGGAAAACGGAAGTTAAATTAAACTATATTGACTGGAAAGTAAATTGTCACAAGGATAGCAAAATTTGGATTGAATCCATGGAGGATTACTTTGAAGCAGCTGGTACTGCACCTACCAATCAGGCCATGCTCACCAAGTTAAAGCTCACCGGCGAAGCCAGATTTTGGTGGAAGCAATGGTGCAAGGATCAAGGGATTTCAGAGGGGTCCGTTACCTAGGAGAAGTTGAAGAAAGCTGTGCAAGGAAGATATTTACCACCTGCATATCGTACTTAGAAAATGAATGAGTTCTATGAGCTAAAACAGCTAGGACTCACCCTTGACGCATACTACTCTAAATTCGTCTCACTTTTAAAGTATGCGCCACAAATGGACACGACGCAGCAGGTGTCCAAATTTTGTGCAGGCTTAAATCCACCCGTAAATACCCGTCTCGAATCTATACATCCATCAGATCTTCAAGATGCACTCATTCGAGCAGCGCCTATAATTCAGGAGGTGCAAGCTAGACCAAGGGGTAACAAAACTTGGTCCTATAGTGACCCAAACAGAGGAGCATTCAGACCTCAAATGAAGAGAGTTCAAGGTCACAATCAAGGATAAAGGAAGAAAGCAAGGACAAATAACGTCAACAATTTTGTTCCTACTCAAAGCAATGACCGAAACCTCCGTTGTTTCCACTGCAACGAACCCGGTCACTTCAAGAGGCAATGTCTTAAGCTCAGCGCGAGGACATCGTCAAACGCCTTTCCAAGGTGCAGGCCGCGGTCAACGAGCTGCCACCCATGGAAGAGGAAGAACTGCTTGCATTGCCAATAGGGAAAGATGCGAAGAAGAAGAAGAGGAAGATCCGACTATGGAAGCAGAATTCGAAAGAGCGATAGTCCATGCCGCTTTACACAAGAAAGGGCCGAATCTCTAGTTCTCGGTGATTCAGACATCGTCGGACTATCAAGGTAAAGGTTTCAAAACTTTGATTGATTGTGGCAGTACACATTCCTTTATCTCACCAGCATGTGCAAAAAGTTTAGGAATAACCACAGTAGAAGCACCTACCCTGCTTGTGGAGTTGGCAAACGGTCGTGAGGTAACTTGTACCAGGCAAACTGCTAAGGTGGAATTTTTTCTGGGAGGAAAGAAGACTTCACTCAAATTTAGAGTCATGAATTTAGGTATCCATGAGTGTCTACTCGGGATGGATTGGCTTAAGCCTAATAATGCCCACATTCATTGTGGAAAGGGTCAAGTTTCCTTTCGAAACTCAGAAAGGGAATTTGTCACAACTCAAGGTGAGGCAGGAGTGCCAAGAATCCAATTAGCCAAAGTATCTCGGATCATAAAAGGAGTCAGAAAAGGATTATCCGTTTACCTGATCAAACTCAACAAGTTAGATCAAAAGCAAGAGTCTCATGAAGGACCCTCTTGGCTAAAGGAATACACTGACGTATTCCCTGAGGAATTGATTGAACTTCCGCCTCAAAGAGAAGTAGATCATGAGATTAGGCTAGTGCCTGGAGCTACACCAATTGCAAAGAGACCTTATAGAATGTCCATACCGTAAGCAATTGAGTTGAAATAACAACTCAAGCAACTATTAGATCAGGGTTACATCCGGCCTAGCAACTCACCGTGGGGAGCTCCAGTACTATTCTAGAAAAAGAAAGATGGGACACCTCGACTATGTATTGATTACCGAGGGTTGAATCAATCAACAGTCAAGAACAAGTATCCTATTCCTAGAATAGATGAGCTTCTTGATCGTCTTCAAGGTGCAAAGATCTTCTCCAAGATTGATCTCAGGTGAGGTTACTATCAGATAAGGATCAAGGAAGAAGATATTCCAAAGATGACCTTCAATACAAGATATGGGCACTTTGAGTTCCTGGTTATGTCATTCGGGCTTACAAATGCACCTGCCACCTTCAACAGATTAATGCAAGATATCTTTAGACTATATCTTGATGATTTCGTGCTTGTCTTCTTCGATGATACTTTAGTCTATTCTAAATAGGAAGAAGATCATGAACCTCAACTTCGGATTTGTCCTTGAGACAATGAGGTCTCATAAGCTGTATGCAAAAATGAAGAAGTGTGCATTCTTCAAGCGTCAGATTGAATATCTGGGATTCATAGTATCGTCAAAAGGAATATCAGTAGACCCAACCAAGGTCAGAGATGTGCTTGAATGGCCAATACCAGCATCCATCAAAGAGATACGTAGCTTTCTTGGATTGATAGGATGGTATAGGGTCTTCATCAAAAACTATGCTTTGATTGCAGCACCTCTTACAGACTTGCTAAAGAAGCAGACTTCCATTACATGGTCAACTTCTGAACAAAATAGCTTCAACAAATTGAAGCAAAGTTTGGTATCAGCACCTATTCTAAAACTTCCTGACCTCAATAAGGAGTTCGAGGTAGTAACTGATGCTAGCATTCTTGCCTTGGGGTGTGTACTTATGCAGGAAGGTCATCCAGTAGCATACTCTTTAAGGAAATTGAAGAGTCATGAAAAGAATTATGCCACGCATGATCTGGAATTACTAGTTGTCATCCATGCTCTAAAGCTTTGGAGACGCTACCTGTTGGGTAACAAGTTTACTCTAGTAACTGATCATAATAGTCTAAAATGGATTTTTACCCAGAACGAGCTCAACATGAGGCAACGTCGGTGGATTGAAGTATTGGAGGAATATGATTTTGAAATCAAGTACTGACCAGGGAAGGAGAATGTAGTTGCCGATGCACTCAGTCGCAAGGCATTCCTAAATTCCCTAATCTTGCAGTATCCATCTCTGGCTACAAAAGTATCTATGCCAAACAACCCTATACTTGAAAGCATGCCATGATTTGGCCTACCAAACAATGATAAAGGAAATATCTACCAAGGAGCAGAATCAGAAGTTGCAAGCTAAGTATCAGGAATTATCCATTGATAATGGACTTGTTTACTACAGAACAAGGCTGTGTATACCAGCAAGCCAGTCACTTAAGTAGAAGATATTATGGGAAGCTCATGATTCTCCTTTCGCAGGACATCCTGGCTATGCTAAGACTGTCAATGCAGTTAGGAAGAGCTATCATTAGGAGAGGCTTAAAGGTGACGTTCTCAAGTATGTCACTGATTTTTTGTCTTGCCAACGTATCAAGGCCGAACATGTCATGATGCCAGGGAAACTGCAACCGCTTGACATTCCCCAAATGAAATGGGAATTCATCAGTATGGATTTTGTTGTGGGCTTACCCCAAGTCCAAGGAGGATACAATTCCATTATGGTTGTGGTTGACATGCTTACCAAGGTTGCACACCTGATTCCAGTAAAGACAAACTATAAAGCCTCTGACATTGCAAGATTGTTTATCAAGGAGATATTCAAGCTACATGGGTTACCTAGAAGAATCATTAGTGATCGAGATTCTCTCTTCACATCACACTTCTGGAGAGCTATCTTTGAAGCTATTGGGACTCAACTATGTTTTAGCACCGCTTACCATCCCCAAACGGATGGCCAAACAGAGCGAGTAAATCAAATCATCGAAGATATGCTTAGGGCATATTGCTGTCGAGAGCCGAAGAGGTGGATTCAATACTTGCCATTAGTTGAATTTGCCTACAATGCTTCTTACCAGCAAAGCATTCTGATGACTCATTTTCAAGCATTGTATGGTCATGATTGTCGAAGTCCCCTAAACTTTTCTGATCCAACCCTAAGAGTTGAAGCGTCAAGACAAATGTTAGAAGACATGGATGATCAAATAAAGTCAATAAGACAAGACATACAAGCAGCCAAGGATAGACAAAAGGCATACGCAGATTTGAAACGGCAAGAAAGAGTCTTCGAAGAAGGAGACATGGTCTTCATTTGTGTACGCCCTAAAAAGAGTTCTCTATCCCTAGGAGAATGCAAGAAGCTAAGTCCAAGGTATTGTGGGCCGTACACAATCCTCAAATGCCTAGGACCCAATGCTTATAAATTGCAACTCCCTGAGAACCTAAAAGTTCACAATGTATTCCATATCAGCCTCTTGAAAAAATATGTACCCAACCCTAATCATGTACTCGATGACCAACAAATTGTAATGCCTAGTCAAGGAGTCCTTGAACTAAGGCCGGATAGGATCTTAGATGTTAGGGAGAGACAGTTAAGATCCAGAAACTTGAGAGAATGCCTCGTCCAGTGGAAAGATTATCCTGAAGAGGATGCCACTTGGATAGATGAAAGCTCTCTCAACCATCAATATCCCCAGTTTATCTCGAGATGAGGACATCTTGATTCCTCCAAGGGGGAGAGAATGTAATATTCCGATTTGCTAAAAGAATCCACGTGCGAACTGCCTCAAATGAGAATGCAAATTGGATAAATGAAAATTTTTTAATTCCCCCCTTATCCCCCCAGCCGACTGACGAGCTCGAGGGGGAGGGAAATAGAAGGAGCAATTAAGCTCCTTGGTGGAGCTTGGAATGAGAGGGGGAAACATGTGTGATGACATGCAGGGGAGGGAAGATCCCCCTCCCCTCCACTATTTAATGAGGGGTCACAAACTGAAGAGGGGGCCGCTAGGAGACGCCATATGATTGCTGAGCTTGGAGAGGCTACGAAGGGATCAGGCGATAGAGGAGAAGGAAATAATTTTCGTGGAAGGGGCTGCTGTGGAACGACGCCGTCTGTCTGCTGTGGCAAAGTGAGGAGGGGAGACGTTGAGCTGTTGTCATTGAAGGAGGGCCATGTGATTGCTGGAGGAGGGAGGAGTCACTTAGCGCCGCCGAAACCATCAATTGCCGCCAACAAACCCATCTGCCGCCTCCATCCTCTTTCCCCACGTGGCTTCTGAGACCACAGAAGCTTTCAAGAAGCTTCTTGGAAGCTTCTAGGGGAAGGAGCTAAGCCCCCCTTCCTGTGGCTTTATTAATCCTTCCCCCTTCCCCCCTGGTTTTAATCCCCCCTAAGCCCCCTTTCCCCCCCCGGGTATTAATCCCCCCTAAGCCCCCTTCCCCCTGTTGAGATATCGAGCTCCACTCGTGATACGCCAGGGTGACCGTTGTATATTTATGTCACCGACTTGTCAGTTGCAGACGCGGTTGGTACACCGCCCATGAATAATAGCTACATGATAGCTATCCTTATCTACTCTAGTTCGTGGCTCAGTTAGTATGCCACCTTAGTTAGTTGAGTTTGGTTTTGAGACCCATATATAGGGTTCTTCTATTTCTTTGTACCAGAGTTCTTTTGGCTTACACAACTAAGAAGAGGAAAACTGTTTTCAGCCTCCACCCTTGTGTGTCTTCCCCCATTGTGCAAGCAAGAAAGCTTCAAGCGAGACTCCTTCCTTCTCTCCCACATTCTTGACATGGTATCAGAGCCTTGTTCGTGGTAAGGAGCTCAAGAAAGCAAGCCAAGCTCGCAGTGGTCTGGTAAGAGGAGCA
Source organism: Lygodium microphyllum (assembly GCF_053477565.2). Lineage (NCBI taxonomy): Eukaryota > Viridiplantae > Streptophyta > Polypodiopsida > Schizaeales > Lygodiaceae > Lygodium > Lygodium microphyllum. The sequence continues at coordinate 187,783,100 of NC_141136.1, forward strand.
GTGTTGCTTTCATTTCCTGTTTTGGGAGCAGATCTCTGCAGGTAGCACAGCCGGAAATTGCAGGAGTGCATTGTCTCAGGTTGAGACGCCCTTCGCGGTGAAGCAAGAGGGCAGTATATGCTGCGGGTGAGGGCTTTAGCCCTCGGCGACCTTGTTTTTTTGATTTGAGGCCATTTCGGGGCCTGTTTTGCAGACGGAAGTTTTCTGCACGCACTCAAGAAAAGGCTCAGTTTTATGCTGTGCGACCACTGTTCTACAGGTCGGTGAAAAGTTACTGTAGAAATTGCATCGTATGCTTGTGCGCAGAGACATTGGGAGTTTCAGAATCATCCTTGGTTCCTGTTTATGCAAAATCGTCACTAGGAAGTGACTGTGTGGTCAAATACCACTTTCGCCAGTTTTGCAGATTTGCCCTTGTGAGGGTGAAGCTGTGTTTTTTGCAGTGACAGAATTTCTTGCAGTATTCTGTAATGGCGTCTGATTCTCTTTCACAGATTGTCACTGAAAAGCTTGACAAGAACAACTTCCAGGCATGGAAGTTTAGAATGACGAATTTCCTTATGGGAAAAGGATATTGGGAATTTGTTGCAGGAAATGAAGAAGAACCAGTTCTTCCTGATGTTCCCAATCAACAACAAATGCAGGCATTTAAAACATGGCATGAGAGAGCCAGGAAAGTTATGTATTGGCTGTCTATCAGCATTTCAGACTCTATGATTGTGCATATTCAGGATGCAAGTACGCCAAAGGAGGCATGGGATACTTTGTCAAAAATGTATAGCACAAATACGCAAGCCAGGAAAATGCAGCTCAAGCAAGAGTTGCACAATGTGCAAAGAGAAAATATGAGCATCAACGACTACCACATGAAGGTGAAGAAGATTGCAGATGCACTTGCTTCCATTGGGTCGCCAGTGGAAGATGATGATTTAGTTTCCGTGACCTTGAATGGTCTAGGAAAGGATTATGCACAGTTTCGGACATCCATTTCAGTTCTGAAAGATTTCCTGATTTTGAGGAGTTGATTGCTCTTCTAATTTCTGAGGAGCAGAGAAATGGTGGTGCATCTTCTTCAGGAGGAACTTCAAAAGAAGCTGTCTTCTACTCAAATGCTGGAAGAGGTAGAGGCAGAGGTAGAGGAGGCCGATTTGGAGGCCGTGGTAGAAATCAGAATATGCAGCAAACTCAAGAAAACCAGTCCTATGGAGGAGGACGTGGTAACTCTAGAGGCAGGGGGAGCCAAAGAGGTCGTGGTGGATGGCAAAGAGGTCAAAATGCAAACAGTAATGTTGAATGCTATTATTGTGGTAAAATGGGTCATATGGCTAAAGACTGCTATAAAAAGCAGAATGACATCATGAATGGAAAAATGCAACAAGGGAATTATGCATCTTCTAACAGACAGGGTGATGACAGAAATGAGCATTTGTTCATGGTGCAGCACATGAACAATTCTGTGACAAGTGCAGAAGAAAGCAATGATGTATGGTATGTTGACTCAGGTGCATCAAACCACATGACAGGTCATGCAGAATGGATGGAGGATGCAAGGAAAATGGAAAAACCAGGATTTGTGGAGACTGGTGATGATACTGCACATCCTATTGTGCAGATTGGAAAAATTCCTTTGTCTATGCAGGATGGGAAAAAGAAATACCTGTCCGATGTATTTCATGTCCCGAATATCACCAAGAATCTGGTTTCAGTTGGTCAAATGGTTGAACAAGGCTTGCAGGTCAGATTTAATCCTCATGGATGCTTTGTTGAGGATATGAAAAATAAAGGTCACTTGATAGCAAAAGGAAAGAAGAAGGGCAGAATGTTTACATTAGATGCAGACATGTCTGAATTGAGTGCAGCAATGTTTGCACATGGGACCGGTGTAGTTGCAGATATTGATATCTGGCATAAACGCATTGGTCATGTTAATGTACAGCGACTTAAATCAATGCAGGCCCAAAATATTGTTGCAGGATTGCCCAAATTCAAGGTTGCAGAAATGCATAAGGTATGTGAAGCCTGTCAGTTTGGAAAACAGGCAAGGAAACCATTTCCTAGACATGTTCAAGAGAGTGAGAAGCCATTGGAATTAATCCACTCTGATGTGTGGACTACTAAAGCTGCATCTCTTGGAGGCTGTCATTATTTTGTCACTTTTATTGATGACTATAGCAGGAAAGTTTGGGTGTATTTTATGAAAAAGAAAAGTGAAGTTTTTGGGCATTTCAAAACCCTTAAAGCTATGGCTGAAAAAGAAACAGGTCTGCAAATAAAATGCCTGAGGTCAGATGGAGGGGGAGAGTACCTCTCAAATGAGTTTGCAAAGTTCTTGCAGGAGCATGGCATAAAGCAGCAATATTCATGCAGTTATACCCCACAACAAAATGGAATTGCAGAAAGGAAAAACAGGCATATTGGAGAGGTATCTCGTGCCATGCTCAATGAAAAAGACTTGCCAGATTTTTATTGGGCTGAAGCAGTTGCTACAGCAGTCTACATAATGAACAGGACTCCCACTGCAGCAATACATGGAATGACTCCAGAGGAGAGGTATACTGGTAGGAAACCAGATATTTCTCATTTGAAAATTTTTGGTTGCATTGCCTATGTACATGTGCCAGATGAGCTGAGATCCAAGTTGGATCCAAAAGCTGAGAAGTGCGTCTTTATTGGTTACTCTCTGCAGCAAAAAGGGTATAGATGCTATAACCCTTCTACTCGTAAGTTTACAGTGAGCAGAGATGTTGTTTTTGATGAGATGAGTAGCTGGTATAAACCAGTAAATGTGATTGATGATGAAGATGCACAAAATGGTAATGCTACACAGAATTCACAGCAGCAGTCACAAAATATTAGTGGACCTGGAGCGTCCTCTAGCAGTGGTTCACATTCTTCGCCATGGACAGGCAGATTGAGATCAGGAGAATCTTCTCAAAGCAATGCAGATAGTGGTATGCAGGTATCACGAAAAGGAAAAGAGAAGGTTGATCAGCCCATGTTTGATGTGAATGCAGGTCACTCTTATGTGGATGGTGAATCCAGTGGCTCAGAACAGAGCATTGATGATGAGTTGGGTATTCCTTCTATTGTTACACCTGGAGTAAGGAAGACCAGGGATGTTTTGAGAGCACCTGGGAGTGAACCTACTTTGCGCAGGTCTACAAGAGCTAGGTATCCTGTGGATAGGCTGAAATATGATGGATTTACAGCCATTCACTATGCATATATGGTCAAAGTGATACAGGAACCAGAACCCACATCTTTTGAGCAAGCCATGGGAAAAGAAAAATGGGAGAAAGCCATGGATGAAGAAATGGATGCCTTGGAAGCAAATGCTACATGGGAGTTAGTACCTTTGCCTAAAGGTAAGAATGCAATTGGCTGTAAGTGGGTTTATAAGGTGAAGCACAATGCTGATGGTTCTGTGAACAGATACAAGGCAAGATTAGTAGTCAAGGGGTATGCACAAACATATGGCATTGACTATGAAGAAACATTTAGTCCGGTTGCAAGGATGGCAACCGTAAGAGCAGTCATTGCTATGGCTGCATCAAAGGGATGGTCTTTACATCAGATGGATGTAAAGAATGCCTTCTTGCATGGTGATTTGCAAGAAGAGGTCTATATGGAGCAGCCACCAGGTTATGTGCATGATGTTCATCCTGAGTTTGTTTGCAGGTTGAAGAAAGCCTTGTATGGCTTGAAGCAAGCACCTAGAGCATGGTCTGACAAGATAGGACAGTATCTTGTCACTATTGGCTTTCAGATTTCCAAGGCAGATTTCTCACTTTATGTGAGAAAAACAGAGAAATGTATTATGCTGCTTGTCATTTATGTTGATGATTTGATTATGACAGGTGACAGTGATAAAGATATCCTTCATGTGAAAATGCTATTGAAGCAGAAGTTTGAGATGAAGGATTTGGGAGAGCTGCGTTATTTCTTGGGCATTGAGGTGATTAGATCACCAAGTGGGATACAACTCTTGCAGAGGCAGTATGGATTGGACATGCTGTCCAAATATGGGATGACAGGCTGTAAGCCTATTTCAGTTCCTTTGGAGCAAAATGTGAAGCTGAGCACAGATGCAGGTGAGCTTCTAGAAGACCCTACTATGTACAGACGCATAGTAGGAAGTTTGATTTATATGACTATTACCAGGCCAGATTTGAGCTATGCTGTTGGATTGGTAAGTCAGTTTATGCAGGCTCCAAGGAAACCACATTTGGATGCGGCTAGACGCATACTTAGGTATGTGAAGTCCACATTGCAGTATGGACTATTTTATGAGACTGGGGTTCAGATACAGTTGCATGGATACACTGATGCTGATTGGGCTGGTAGTATTTCTGATAGACGATCTACCAGTGGATATGTATTCTCTTTTGGGAGTGCTGCAGTCACTTGGAGCAGCAAGAAACAGCCTACAGTTGCCTTGTCGAGCACAGAGGCTGAGTACAGGGGTGCAGCAATGGCTGCATGTGAGGTAGCTTGGTTGCATAAGCTACTTTATGATATGCATCAGTCTACAGATGGGCCAGTTGTCATTTATTGTGACAACATGAGTAGTATACACTTGGCAAATAACCCAGTCTATCATGCTAGAACAAAGCACATTGAGGTGCATTATCACTATGTGCGAGAGAGGGTTTTACTAGGTCTTATTGATCTAGTTTATGTCAGCACAGAGGATCAGGTAGCTGACATATTCACGAAGTCATTGGGCGCAGAGAAGCTGCGCAAGTTCAGAGACCTGCTTGGTGTGCAGGAATTGGGATTGAGCTCGAGGGGGAGTGTTGAGATATCGAGCTCCACTCGTGATACGCCAGGGTGACCGTTGTATATTTATGTCACCGACTTGTCAGTTGCAGACGCGGTTGGTACACCGCCCATGAATAATAGCTACATGATAGCTATCCTTATCTACTCTAGTTCGTGGCTCAGTTAGTATGCCACCTTAGTTAGTTGAGTTTGGTTTTGAGACCCATATATAGGGTTCTTCTATTTCTTTGTACCAGAGTTCTTTTGGCTTACACAACTAAGAAGAGGAAAACTGTTTTCAGCCTCCACCCTTGTGTGTCTTCCCCCATTGTGCAAGCAAGAAAGCTTCAAGCGAGACTCCTTCCTTCTCTCCCACATTCTTGACACCCCCCCCCCCCGCTTTTAATCCCCCTAAGCCCCCTTTTCCCCCCCGCCCCCGGTTTTTAATCCCTCTAAACCCCCTTTTTCCCACGGTTTAATCCCTCTAAGCCCTCTTTTTCCCCCCAGGTTTTAGAAACCTTTAAACCCCATTTCACCCTCGTGCTAAAACCCCTTACCTTCACTTTGAAGTCACTCCCCCTAAAAGCACGAAGACCTTAAGGGTCTTATTACTTTTTCCCCCGTGTCTTATCACCCCTCTTATCCCTTAAGCCTACAACCTCCGTGTTAGATCCTTCCCTAGCCCTTCCCTTATGGCGTATTGAAACCCTTACCTCCAAGTTAACCCAAGGTCTTTCGACCTCACTTATAATCCTTGCAGTTACTATATTTCCTTGGAGTTTGCTTCCGCACCTTGTGTCTTTTCCACACCTTTTTATTCCCGTTCGAGCAAGCTTACAAAGGCCATTAAGCCTTCCCTATGGCTTCAATGGGTCTTAGTTATAAAAGATTCTAAAACACCCTTTCGAATTCCCGAATTCAAGGGGGGAGCCTTCCAAAAACTACTTTGACGAACGGTGCACGGGAGCGATGGTGGAATTCTAAGGAGAAGTTGTAAAGCTTCTTCTACGTCTGAAAGACTACAATTGCGATGCCTCCTAAGAAAGTCCAAGGTGCAGCTGCGGGAGGGTCATCTCCCGGTATCCATGTGGATATCTCACCCCAAAACCAGGTTTTTCTTCTTGGCTTTTAATTCGGTTTTAAGTTGATCATGCAAAGAGAAATTGTTAAGGATAGGATATATTTGTCTGAGTTATTTGTAATAAAGAAGTTTAGCTTATTTGAATGAATGATAATGAATAGAAGTTAGTTTCCTTCGAGTTGCATCAAGCATTATAAATTACGAGCAAGATTATCCATTTATTATAGTAGTATATTTTAGTTAAATCCTAAGGTGTAGAAATTATATCTTGCACCATTAGTCTTATTCCTTTGGAAACGAATCATTGTAAATGGTTAAATTCATGAAAGGTTTCTTTCGATGCTCAAATTACTAGAAAGTTATCTTTTCTAATTGCACATCTTAGCATGGCAAATGTTGTTATTTGGCATGAGTTCATATTTAAGGAAAACGGAAGTTAAATTAAACTATATTGACTGGAACGTAAATTGTCACAAGGATAGCAAAACCGTGACAAGACGATTAATATTACCTTCCAAAAGATAACTGAACCAATCTAAACATAGAAACATTCATACGCTAAGCACTTGACTACTTTCCTTACTGTAGGGACAATAAATTCGTAAAGATAAGGGACTAGGGTTTGTTCCTAAAGTTCTTAAAAAAAAGAAACCCTAGGCCTGACATACGTCAGCTTAAAGGATCTAAACAGATTACTCCATCGCAGGACTTGCGCAACAAGTACGAAATCATTTAGTCTTGTGATTGATTCACAAGGAGAAAGGGTAAAAACCCTCATCAAGGATGGCAGATCCCTACGCAAGTTATCTTGCAAAAAGATGATTTTTTGGATATCCTCCTAAATAAGGAAAGTTGTAAACCGAAAACTAGCATATCTAAGGAACTTTAGGGTTAACCAAGTTGGGTATGCCCTACACGGGAATGTAAAAGATCTTGCCAATTTACAAGACACCTTGGGAACGAGTGCTGATACACTAAAAAAGGAAAGAACACTTCCTTAGTAGTTTGCCAAACAACTGGGTTGATTAATGAAAATTTTTGTGCTTGCTAGAGATTTTAGAGCTCTATTTGAATTATGAATTACAAATTAAAGGAGTACCTACACTTTAGGTTAAAGGCCTGAAGGAAGAGGCAGTTTTCAGTTACCCCCGACTACGTGCCTAACCCTAACCAAGGGGGTTGTTCACTGCGCCGGGAATGTGGATCGAACCCGCTGCGAGAGGTCTCTCCGTTGAGCTCTACTTGGAGTAGGAGGACGCCTGGGTGCTAGGGGGGCTCTGGCTGTAAATCCCTCGCCTTCTGGGTCCTGCACAAGAGGCTAACGTGACTCGGGATTGGATCTCGAGGCCCGCATACTAGTTTACGGGCGGAAGCTTGGAATAGTGATTCCTGAGGATTACTAGATAGCCTTCGGGCGGATTATGGACAAGCCTACGGGCGGAACTCATTGTATTTCAAAGATAAAATGATGAAATGTAAAGAAAGCACTTGCTTGATATTATTTTTCTATGTCACGTGATAAGATTACGTGAAGGAACGAGTGCTTAACGGGACTAATTAAAGAAGCTGATTGTTATATGTCAAATTAATATATTAGATAATTACATAACTAAAACAAACCGAGGAAAGTGCGGAGGATGGGCCATGGGTCCGTCCTACGGTTGGGTGGTCCCGATTAGCCGAGAACTTTTCTCCAAAATCTTGATGAACAGCGGGATGATCATCATCATCAAAACGAATAACGAGATCGATGACCTAGAGTTACGTCTTACCCGATTTACGCTGTTTTAGTGGAACGGAATGGGACTATGCCTTATGGCAGAGAGGTTGAGCCTTGCATCCCTCTCGTTTCCCATTCTCCTTGAACCAAGTGCAGCGTGAATCCGCTTTGGATCTGGTGTTTCTGCGTAAAGTAGTTCTCTCGGGTCTGACGCTAGTCGCTGTTAGCTAATGACCAATCAGGAAAACCCTAATTCCGGTCGATCCTAAGTGGGAACGGCCAGGATACTTCCGCTACGTGGCAGACGTGGAAAGACCTAGAACACAAAACCCGTAACATTCCATGGGAGTGCCGGGCGGAGTTTTCTAGACATCCTTTCCGATGGATTGCTAAGACGTGTCCTGGATGATACTAGCGGACACGTTACAATTTATCCAAGCTGATCTACTTTCCTTGCAAAATTCACCATATTCTATATCAAAAGTGATTGCACATAGTTTGTCTAGCGATGAAAAACTTGCAACAAAAATAAAAATAAAAATAATGGTATGTAAATATGAATAACACAACAATTTATCTAAGCAATACCTATGTTAATTAAATCAAGGCATGCAAAGTAGTAAAAAATATTTACTTGAATGTAAGATCAGATTGGTGTTCTTTTAACATGCCAAAACTCACCTAATAGCTGACTCATCCATTCCTCAGATGGACACTTGCATTGATAAGTAATATTTGCTTTCTTTAGAATATCACATGAACCAAACAAATGTACAAATAATGAGAATGTAATAAACCAACTAAGATGCACATCTTTGGAGCATGTGGTGGGTTTCATAGCACTATTGATGTAAAATTTTATCTTGGACTTACATGCTCCTAACAACTCCAAGCTACCAATCAACCATTCACCACTAGATAGTGGTGGCAATGAGACATGCTGCAATCTTTGGCTTTCTATTGCATACAATGAATTATAAAAAAAGATATTTTGAGTTGCAAGTTGACTTGTAGAGTTATTATCATAGATCAAAGAACCTATGTCTTCATGCCGAACATGTATCTTGCTACTCAAACATTCCACATTCTACCATTCATGCAAAGTTGATGGATATAGAGCTGTTAGTAAAACAAGATTGAATTAGAACATTGTAAAGTTTTTTAAAAATAATTTTGATGCAAAATAATAAGCAATGATAAAATTTAAAAATGTACTGTTTTGTTTATAATTTAGAACGTAGTTCTCGTCATGTACAGAGATTTGTTTGTGCGTGTAAACATGTTGGATCAACACTTCTGTTACTGTACTTGTTCCATTAAATACTTTTCTGAACTCTAAAATTCTCTTTCCAATGTTTGCTGGGTTTGCGACATCCTTATACTTGACCTTGAAACTCCCTCAAGTACTTGGGTGCATCCAAATCCAATCCAACTTATTATTGCCACTATCTTTCCTATTGAAGACCTCCACTACAAGTATGTTATTGATGTTTTTTCTATGTGAAGATATCTATAATAACCAAATAGGAAAGTCACCTATCAGCATGTGTATAATTTGCAAATGTTCTCTCCAAATGAAATTAAATTTAAATGGAGCAATTAAAAAAAACATTTTACATGTAATTCTTTTCACAAAGAAGCCCTGAGATGTTTAACAAGAAGTTGACTTATAACAAGACCATTGTTCCTTCATTGACATATTCATGGAGTACAAAAATAAAAGAACTCTCGCATCAAAGCATACATATAACTTACATAGGTTTTGTCCAAACGAGTTGAAATTTAACCATGGAGAAACAGAAAAAAAAGACAATATACCAGTGGCTCTCTTTGCAAAGAAGCCCAAAGATGTTGAAGAAGTTGAGTTTTTAAAAAATCATTGTTATTTACCCTCAGAGATTCTTGGAGTACAAAAACAAAGGAGAGCTCAGTATGCATATAACTTGCATACATTTTGTCCGAACAAGATAAAATTTAACTATGGAGCAACAAAAAAACAAGACAACATATTTGTAACTTTGTTTACAGAAAAACCCTAAGATGCCCAAGAAGAAGTTGAGTGTTCAAATGATCATTGTTCTTGACTGTAAGAGACTCCTAGAGTACCAAAACAAAAGAAATTACATGTCAGAGAATGCATATAACTTGCACAGGTTTTGTCCAAACGAGATAAAATTTTATCATAGAACATCCATGGAAGAGAATAATATACTTGTAAAGTTTTGTGAAGAAAATCTTAGGGCTTTGGTAGAACAAGCTTTGCTCTCTTAAAACATGTGAAGCTCACTCTGTGTTTGTCTAGACGAAATGAAATTTCACACGGTTATGGATAGGGCAAGCAACAATGAGGCCATAAAATTTCATCAGGAAAGAAGAAGAGGGGAAAGAGATATGATAAATTTGAGTTCTGCCTAAGAAAGAGGGGAAAACTGAAAAGAGGAGAAATCAAAAGTCAAACACATAAAGATGAAGAAAATGAAAATTCGAGTTACAGACTTCTAGGAAATGAAAACATTGTATTCCCCACATTTCCCCTTATTTTATTGTTGAGGGAAGATTTGGGCCAAGATATGGCTAGAAGATTCATGTTACATGAATTTGGAATCCCACCTCTCTCATTGGTTAGGCCTATATTTGTTTATTCACTCCTTAAGGGGCAAAAAAGAGAGTCCATATTTCTCCTAATGATGGTATTGTTTTACATTAGTTATTGTTATGAAGCATCATGGTATTATCTTAGGCGAGTGTGATTGACTTTGTTATTGGCGATTCCTATAGCTACCCATGGGGTGTGAAAGATGTCTCATGGAAGCCAATGCTTTCTACATACAGGCATCTACTCATAAAGTTGCTAGTATAAGTTTGATCACGAAGCAAGGAGATGTTACATTGACATATGATTAGGCTTAGAAGGGGTGGGTCAAAAGCTTCTTGTGCTTAAAGATGTGCCTCAAGTTAGATCCATCTTTAAAATCAAAACTTTTAAGTATGTAATCATGTGTTGGAGGATATTTCAATCTTATTTTTCATCTTGTAATATTCCCGTTTGAAAAAATATTACTAAATTGACCTCCTGCTCTCACGGTAAACTCGTGCAAAGATTAGCACCAGTGCCGGTAGTTAATCTATAACCGCACACGAGAAATGGAGAACTCCGCATTGGTAAACCGGGACCGGGGTACAAAACCACATCATCCGCGAGAAAACTCCCTTTTTGGAGGAGGTTAAGTGGATAAAGGTGGAATTATTGCAAATTTTTTTAACTTATCTTCCCCAGCCGATGCGTGGCTGAGGGAAGGGGATGGGCTTGTAAGGGCTACATGAGGAGGTGGGGGGAGAGAGCCATGCAAAGGGCCACGTGGGGGAGGTCCCCTCTCCATCTCTTGATCTATAAAAACTTCCCTTAGTGGAGGGGGGGTAAGAAGAAAAGGAAGGGAGAGGCTGCGTGAGGATCTAAGTGCTGTCGTCATCGTAGAGGAGGACATAAGGCTGACGCCGTGAAGAAGGAGGTCACCACCGGGTTCGCTGCAAGCCACTGGCCATTGCCGCTGTCCAGTTTGCCAAGATTCTGCCACCTTAGGTCACCGCCATTCCCGGAGAAGGCCACCATAAGCTTTCTCTCTCAAGGTCAATCATGACTAAAAAGTCAGGAGCTTCTTAGAAGCTTCTTCTAAGAAGCTTCTAAGGGGGGGGGGTTTCCTTAACCCCCTTTCACACAGATCCTCCATAAGTCCATTTTACCCCCCCGGGTTTTGAAGAGAAAAGGGGAAGCCTATAAGGCCCTTCCCACCAATCATCTTTACCCCCGGGATTTAAAGCCCCCTTCCCACTAGATTTCCCACCAATCATCTCTACCCCCTCGGGTCTTTGTAGAGAAGAAGAGGGTTTTCTTAAACCCCTTTCCACAAGATCTTTACCCCCCGGGATTTTTTTTGAGAGGAAGGAGAAGTTCATAGGCCTCCCTTCCCTGCAAGGCCCCCATAAAACCATTCCTACCCCCCTTTCCCTCGGGATTTTGAAGAGAATAAGTGGAAGCCTATAAAGCCCTTCCCACCAATCACCCACAAGCCCCTAGGCTCGGGATTTAAAGTCTGCTCTCCCACAAAAAAAGCCCAAGCTCCGAACCCTAAGGCCTTCCATAAGCCATATTCCGCAAGTCGGTACTTTTGTCAAGGAGCCGTACTTCAAAGGGAATTTCCGCGTACGAGGGAGACGGCCAAAGATCATAAGGCTACAAACCAAGGCAAGTGATTCGAATCTGCGAAGGCAAACCCAGAAGCCGAAATCACAATGGCCCCTAAAAAGTCACAAGGCGCACCTGCAGGAGAATAATCTCCTAATATTCATGTGGATATTTCACCGAGCCCACAAGTCCAAGTTTTCTACCTATTTTTGATTTACATAGAAGTATTGCAGTTATGCATGGTCATTTGTATTTTCAATGGAATAAACAAAAAAGAACATAAGGTGTCTATGCATTTTAGCACCATATTAGCAAGTTGCCTTTTGGTGCATTGCAAAGTGATGAGTCTAGAACAACTAATGACTATCATTACAAAGTCAAAATTATTGTAGTACACCTCTGATTATGCATGAAAAGATTAAATCGCATGTCGCACTTTTTAGACAAATCTTCTTCGTAATGATTCATTTTAAAAAAAAGTCGTTATCAACCATAGGAAATTACAAGGCATGGAGATGATTCCAAGGGTTGCATGAAGTAGGTTAACTCTAGCTTCAATTGGCATAAATCTCATTTAACTGCGTAGTAGTTAGGAAAGGTTGCATAATGCACATTCATTGTACAAATAATTTCATTTAGAGATTTCATTAGGGAAAGGCTGCATGGTTCATTTTAACATAAAACCTTAAAAGCTTAGTGGCATAAATTGTGAATGCATGTCCTAGTAGGATCAATGGAAATTATGCCGTAATTTAACATGTGTTTTGGTCTTAACAAGAAGAGTTAGGGATTGTGAATCTAATCATACGTAGAGGCAATGAATCGTGTGCTTACGAGAATTGTATCGTAATGCAACTAGTTTTTCCCCTTTTAGATCAAGATAACATCTTTAGGAATGGTCCGCCGTCCTTGTCGTAAGACAAGTAGATTGGATTACCCAAAACACCTAAACCGCAAAGGATTCGCATAGGATGGTTAAATCGATACAATATACTCCAAGTGCTAACTAGGGTTTAGCACGTTAAGGACTTAACCTAGTCGCACTTGTTGCCAAGTCAAAACCCCCAGGTCCTTCCCACATTCACGAAATGTAGGGACAATTGGACGCACTTGCAAGAAACGATCTAGGGTTTCTACCCTAAGGATCACTCAATCAAATATTGAAACTCGGATTGAGTTGGAACCCCTAGGTCGGCCTAGTGCAATTGGGAATGGGTTGGGTATGAAGACACCCTAAACCCTACTTCTGATCTAATCATGATTCCGTGACTAGAAGACGCCGTTCGATGGGTGAAATAATCCCATGGAATAGATGCGACACTTGTGCAATAAGTTGCAACGTTGCATGATCTTGTGGTTTGATCACAAGAGAATGGTCAATTCCTCGGAATGAGATTTGCAGATTCTTACGCAAGTTTATCTTGCAAGAGGATGAGTAGTCATCCTGTTATATCATATTTCTTGGGAAAAGTTGCCAAGATAAGGGAATTAGGTATTTGCTTGGAAGCAAAGGACAAATCAATAATTTGGAGCAACATGGTCGCCATGATTAACTGTTGATAAAACCTAAGGTATTGGTTAAGTTGGGTTAACAGGGTACGGCCTTAACCCAAGGACAAAAGGGAGAATAGACAAACCCTCGGGGATCTTGCCAAGTCACAATTCATCCCAGATCGAATGTTGGATGCATTCGGAGAGAAGGATTCACTCCTTAGCAGTTGGCCAAATAACGACCACTGGATATGATTGTGCTTGTAATAGTTTAGAGAGCATTGTTTGCTTTGTTTGCTCAAGGAACTAAAGGATAAAAAGATATCTAATGCTTCAAGTTGAAGGCTTGAAGGGAAAGGTAGCCTCAGTTACCCTCGACTGTCTGCCTGACCCTAACCAAGGGGGTTGTTAGCCGCACTGGGAACGTGGACCAACCCCCCTGCGTGAGATCTCTCCGTTGAGTGATACTTGGAGCAGGAGGACGCTTGGGTGCCAAGGGGGGCTCTAGCCGTAAATCCCTTGCCTTCCGGGCTCTGCACAAGAGGCCAACGTGACTCGAGATTGGATCTCAAGGTCCGCATACTAGTCTATGGGCGGAATCTTGGATTAGTAATCCCTGTGGATTGCTGGATAGCCTTTGGGCGGATTATGGATAAGCCTGTGGGCTAGACTTTATGAATATATTCCAAAGATAAATATGATAACCTGTTGAAAAGGAACTTGTTTGATACTGTTTTTCTATGTCAAGTGCTAAGATTACGTGAAGGAACTAGTGTTTAATGGCTAATTAAGGAAGCTGCTTGATGCATGTCCAACTAAATGTGGTAGGTAATTAGACAACTAAAGCAATCTTGAGGAAAGTGCAGTGGATGTGGCCATGGGTCCATCCTACAGATGGGGTGGTCCCGGTTGGGCCGGGAAATTTTCTTAATCATAATGGACCGCAATGAGATTTTCTCAAAGGAAATGAATAGTAAGGGTGTTGACCTAGAGTCTAGGTTATAATAATCCCCATTTATGTTGTTTTAGGGAAACAGAATGGGACTATGCCTTATGGTAGAGAGGTCGAGCCTTGCATCCCCTCTCGTTTCCCATTCTCCTTGAACCAAGTGTAGCGTGAATCTGCTTCGGCCTTGGCATTTCTGCATAAAGTAGTTTGCTTGGGGTTCGACGCTAGTTGCCGTTTAGGAAATGACCATTAGGGGAAACCCTGATTCAGGTCAGTCCTAAGTGGGAACGGCCAGAATACTTCCACTATGTGGCAGATGCGGAAAGTCCTAGATTGCAAACCCCGTAACATTCCATGGGAGTGATGGGTGGAGCTTTCTAGACCTCCTTTCCGATGGACTGCTAAGACGTGTCTTAAAGGGAACAGGTGGACACGTTACATATCTAATTCTTTCGTGTTTATGGCGATTTATTTTTCATGTGTAAATTGGACATAGCATTGGATTAGTTTTTTTTAGATGCATCAATATATTGTGTAGAGCCCACATTTTTTGTTTAATGATTTATGTGGGCCATTCGAATGAATGGGTGATTGGGTTTAGTTTTTAAGAAGAGTTATCAGGGGACTCACCCCCACAACCAACACGTGGCTGCATACATACTCAACTCATTTACAAAATATTTATTAGCTTGGTCAAACTAATTTACCAATAATACATTCTTGTTAAGTTCTAAATGTAATTCATTATTATTGGTTTAAGAAAGTACGTGTTTTATGTTCTATCACATTTTGAAACTCTACCCCATATCTGAAGATATATTATGTGATGCTTAAATAGTCAATTATGCATTAAATAATGAATTGTAGGGGAAATTTTTTAAATTCTTTATTACCTCATAAATGACCTTATATAGACACCCATGACTAGTCTTTGTAGCACTAGATTTTGTCATCATTATCACCTTGCTATTTAAACAAAGACTAGGAATTGAATATGGCAGTACAAATGGTACATTCAACAAGCCTATTGATGGATACAAATTCTCTGAAGTGTGTTGGGGGTAAAGGCACCTCTGCCTAGCTGCCCGTGTATTACTACACTGATAGTCACCGGCCAGTGCACACTGCAGGTGGCGGTGCCCGTCACTGTTACTTTATTCTTTATTCTTTTAGTAACAATTTGAATAAAGGAAGACCCGGTCACACATTGTGATTGTTGGAGTTCCCATTTCTAGTCTCTCCCTTTCTTGCTCTTGCTCTCCCGCCATAGCTCTCGAGTCCAAGCTTCGATCCGTCGCTCTCTTTCAATTGGTATGAGATCTCGGCTTCCCGACTCTTGAACTTGGTTCGTGGCATTCTCAGCATCCCATCGACTCCCTACTTGCATTGAGTCTCCTTCCCGGCAGCCATATCTGACTCCTTCGAGCTCCCGTCACTCCCCGGCTTCTCGAGCACCTTCCCGACATTGTTGGGTATCTTCAGGGCATTACATCAGAGGTATTTGATCATTTTCTTTAGGGTTTACTTCAGTTCTCAGGTCTCACAGGCTGTAAACAAGTTGTGGGCAGCCATAGCTCACACCTCTTGGAGCTTCCTTCACCTGGATCTTGCTTCCAGCCTATCAAGGCTTGCTGAGGCTTGGTGTAGGTCTTCTTTGGCCCTCATTTGTGTCCCCTTTAGGCCCCATTGTCGAAACGTGGGATAGCAGACCCCCCAGCCAGCTCATGTTTTTTTTGCGCTTATTTTAAAATCTGGCCCAAAAATCACTTTTTTGTCATATCTCAGGCATTTGGAACCCGATTCAAGCAAGGTAAGAGTCTAAGCTGGGATTTTGGCATGCTCCGGAAGCGATGGTGATGTTGGATTTGCCAAATTTTGATGACAAAATCTTCTGCAACAGATTTTAGGTTGAGACAACATGTATTTGTATGCCTATGCTTGTTTGGGCATGACTACATAACTGGTTTGATGCCTCTTGCATCCCGATTGATTGGGGGATTGAAGCTACATGTAATGCTATGATTTTGGCCTGATTTTGGAGCTGGAAATACATAGTTTATAACAGTAAATGCATGCTGAATACTCTTGGGCTGAAGCTACCTTTCATGCTTTGACATATGCCTATTGGTTCCGGATGTATGTCTTGGGTTATGCTATGATGTATTGATCATCGAGGGATGACTTTGAGCTTGTCATTGAATCCGAATGCTTTTGGAAGCTTGAGATTATTTCAGCCCGCACTTATTGACATTGGTATATGCTTTGACAGTGATGCTTCTTGGGTTTATCCATACCCGTTGCCTACGGCTTGATGCTCATGTCACAGTTGATTACCCTATGCATACGTTGAGCTTGAGTGCTCATTGAAGCTTCACCCTGGATGCATTTTGGATTATCTGGAGTAGCCTTGGATGTTACTTGGCTTGTCAAAGTTCGGATTGGATGTATTTGATGTCTTACATGCTTATGGATGCTACATACGGATGCTCTACTGCCTACATGTTCGGGATGTACTATTGATGTATTGTCTTGGCCTTATGTCATTGACATTGTGTCTTGCCTTGGCTTGAGCTCTTGAGCTCGTACATATGACTTTTGTGCCAGTGGGAGCATTCTTGAATGCTTATCAGACATTGAGCAGGCGGTACTTTTATGCATTGAGCCGTTACATGCCATTGAGCAGTTAACAGACACTTGAGACTTTGGGACTTCTTTCCTTTTGGGATGATACATCATATTTCTTGGTTCACTGTATGCTTATGAGCTAAGTCTTAGTTTTGGATTCGTATCTTTGTGAATTGACACCTACTTGTGTCAAGTTTTGGTAGTGGCAGGAACACTTTGCCTCGTTGACTGAGGGGTGTGCCTACTCATTGGGCAGATGTTTGTATGACATACTTGGGTGTTGGATTCATGCTTATGGACCGTCATATGCTTATGCTATGCTCGCATGATGTCGATCTGATTGCCTTGGGATCCGATTTTGGCACTGTTAGCTCTCTTTTACTGAAATCTAAAATTTATTACAGCAAGCATATATGTATGGATTGACATGGATTTTTCATGCTGAAACACTCTAAAATGATGTACTTTCACTAGTACTTGGTGGGCAGCAACTTTGGTTCCACTTTCTTTGTCATTTTTCCTTGATTTTAGTGATTTTTTGGTCTTTTTCTACAGTATACAACAAGCAGTTTTGAACTGTCTATAGTCTTCTTGCCTGCATTATGGCAAGTTTGTCCATTGATCATGCTATTTTCAACATCACTAAGCTTGATGGTACGAATTACTCTTATTGGAAGAGCCAGATTTGACAGGTGTTGGTGCAGAAATCACAGATCAAACCTTTGAGGTTAAGCGGGCATCCGCCTGCAACTATGCCAGATGAGGAATGGCTTGAGCTTGATGAGTTATGCAAGTCCACTATTGTATTGTCTCTCACAGAATAGGTTTACTATAATGTCTTTGAGGAAGAATAGAGTGGATGGCAGTTGTGGGAAAAGATAAAAAATCTCTATGATAAGAAAAGTCCAATGAGTCAGATGTATTGGCTGAAGTAGCTTATGGATCTGCGCATAACAGAGAATGTGACTATGTCTGCTCACTTGAGCCAGTTCCATGCTATACTTAAGAACTTGACTTCACAGGACACCACTTTTGCAGAGGATGTCACTCCTCTTTTCTTGCTTGGTACTCTTAATGAGTCATGGGATGTATTTCACATTGCATTATGTGCCTCTATTGCTACCTTGAAATTATCTGATGTTGAGAGTGCTCTTCTATAGGAAGAGGTTAACCATAAGAATTTGGATGCCTCTCATGTGTCTCATGCTAGAACAGTTAGAGGCAGGATTGATGGATATGGAAAGCATGGCAGTGGTAGTGGCCATGGACGGGATTCTCAGAAATCTCGGTCCAAGGCTTATGGGAAGTCACGTAGCAAATCCCATGGCAAAAAAGGCAAATGATACTTGTCACCATTGTGGAAAAAAGGGCCATATTAGGCCACAATGCCATGAATTGTGCAATGAAAGGCGCAAAGATAAGGTGAAAGACAAAGTGCAGGATAAGTCTTCTAAGCGTAGCATAGTACCTGCAAAGTCCAGTGTTAAAATTGAGGAGATCAATGTTATGCAGCCTGAGAATGTTGGTGATGATGATTATATCCTAGCAGCCTCTTCTAGTGCTTCGTAGATGACAGAGATTCACTCTATGTATGCACAGTGTTGGTTCTTGGACTCAGGTGCGTCCTTTCATGTGACACCTTGCCGACAGTGGTTTCATTCATACCGTACTATTTTGGGTTCTGTGCACTTGGGTGATGACATATCTCTTGATATTGTGGGCATTGGTGATGTTAGGCTGCAGTTTCCTTCTAGCAGCAGTTTTGTTATGCAGGATGTACGTCATGTACCTGCTTTGACACGTAGTCTCATGTCAGCTGGACAGCTTGATGACGCAAGTTATCATGTATTTTTTGGAGACTCTGCATGGAAGATCACTCGTGGAAGACTTGTGATTGTGAGAGGTGCCAAGGCTAGCAGTCTCTACCTCTTGATTGTATCAGCTTCTTCCCTTGATTATGTTTTATCTCTGGGTTCTATCCCACATGTATCTCTTTGGCATGCCCATTTGGGCCATATGTCTTCGAAGGGAATGAAAATGCTTTCTAGTTTGCAGTACTTACCGCCCCTTGATTATGCATGTTTTGATTCATGTGAGCATTGTCTTTATGGTAGGCAGACTAGGTCTATGCATAAGAAGTCTGGTAGGCCACGCATGAATGAGCCCTTGGCATTGGTACATTCGGATGTCTGTGGGCCCAGGCCTTGTCACTCTATGGGTGGTGCAAAGTATTTTTTTACATTCATAGATGATTTTTCAAGGAAAGTTTGGGCTTATCCCATTAAGCTAAAATCCGATGTCTTGGCTGTGTTTCAGAGATGGCTTGCATTGGTTGAGAACCAGTCTGGGTATAGGCTAAAATGCCTAAGGACAGATAATGGGGGTGAGTATGTCTCAGGTGCTTTTGAGCAGTTATGTGATGAGAGGGGTATTAAGCGTCAGTTGACCGCCCCCTACACCCCCCCATAATGGTTTGGTTGAGCGGATGAATAGAACCATCCAGGAGCATGTACGGAGTATGCTTAGCCATGCAGTCCTACCACAGAGCTTTTGGGCTGAGGGAGTTAGTACAACTGTGTATATCATAAACAGATCACCCTCTAGTGGTTTGGATTTCCAGGTTGCAGAGGAGGTACGGATTGGAAAGCCTCCCTCTTATGTGCATCTTCGTGTCTTTGGATGTGAGGCATTTTGGCATGTGCCCAAGGACAAGAGAAGTAAGCTGGATCCCAAGAGTTTTAAATGCATTTTCCTTGGTTATGGGGATGCAGGCAAGATGGGTTATCATCTCTGCGATCCGTAGGCGTGGAAAGTCATCCACAGTCATGATGTAGTCTCCCATGAAGACATAATGCATAGGCAGTCTGAGAGAGTTGTTGAGATCCGCAAGGTCATATTTCAGGAGGAGCCGAGAGCTCCTACACAGCCAGTTGGACAGCCTACAACTGCAGTAGATGCTCATGGTTAGGGTGTTGGACAGGCAGTTGGGTAGGCAGCAGAGCCTGCCGTGAGACGGTCTACTAGAGACAGACGTCCACCTGATAGATTTTAGCCCTCGATGCATTATGTCTTGGCTATTGATGCAGGAGAGCCTTTCACCTATGATGAGGCTATGCACATGGGTGACATTCACTCGTGGGAGAGGGCTATGCATTCTGAGATAGACTCCCTACATAAGAATGACACTTGGGATTTGGTTTCCTTGCCTACGGGCAAGAAGGCTTTGCCATGCAAGTGGGTGTACAAGCTAAAAAGTATCATTGGACACCCCAAGCCGGCATACAAGGCTAGATTGGTAGCAAAGGATTTTAAGCAGGAGTACGGTGTGGACTTTGATGAGGTCTTTTCTCCTGTGGTTAAGATGACCACCCTGCGCTTAGTCTTGGCTTTGGTTGCTGAGCTTGACTTGGATTTATACCAGATGGATGTCAAGACGGCTTTCTTACATGGGGACTTGCATGATGAGATTTATATGGAGCACCCTAAGGGCTTTGCAGAACCTTGCAGGGAGCACCTAGTGTGAAAATTGAAAAAAAGTCTTTATGGCTTGAAACAAGCACCTAGAGAGTGGTATCATAAGTTTGATGCCTTTATGCAGTCACTGGGCTACAACCAGAGTGCTATGGATCCATGTCTTTACACGAAGAAAGCTCGTGATGGTTCTTTATTGATTTTGGTACTTTATGTGGATGATATATTGATAGCAAGGAAAGCTCATGATGAGCTAGATGCTCTTAAGGCTTAGCTCAAGAAGAGCTTTGAGATGAAAGATCTGGGACAGGTCGCTTACATACTTGGTATGCGCATTAGACGCGACAGGCATCGGGGACTTCTCTACTTGTCACAGAGGGAGTACATTCATAAACTCCTTGAGTGCTTCCGCATGCAGGACGTAAAGCCTATTGGCTGTCCATTGACTTCTTATGTGAAGGTATCATAGGTTGATTGTCCGCAGACAGATGAGCAGAGGGCCGAGATGGCCAAGATTTCCTATGCATCCGCAATGGGCAGCCTTATGTATGCCATGATAGCCACTCGTCCAGATATTGCCTTTGCAGTTGGTGTT